>NW_026288142.1:0-83516 GCF_023373465.1 Oncorhynchus keta
ATAGCTAGTTAATAACATGTTAATATAGCGGGTTAATAACATGTTAATATAGCTGTATGTTAATATAGCTAGTTAATAACATGTTAATAACATGTTAATATAGCTAGTTAATAACATGTTAATATAGCTAGTTAATAACATGTTAATATAGGTTAATAACATGTTAATATAGCTGGTTAATAACATGTTAATATAGCTGAGTTAATAACATGTTAAATATAACATGTTAATATAGCTGGTTAATAACATGTTAATATAACATGTGAATAACATGTTAATATAGCTGGTTAATAACATGTTAATATAGCGGGTTAATAACATGTTAATATAGCTAGTTAATAACATGTTAATAACATGATAATATAGCTAGTTAATAACATGTTAATATAGCTAGTTAATAACATGTTAATATAGCTAGTTAATAACATGTTAATATAGTTGGTTAATAACATGTTAATATAGCTAGTTAATAACATGTTAGTATAGATAGTTAATAACATGTTAGTATAGCTAGTTAATAGCATGGTAATATAGCGGGTTAATAACATGTTAATATAGCTAGTTAATAACATGTTAATATAGTTAGTTAATAACATGTTAATATAGCTAGTTAATAACATGTTAATATAGCTAGTTGATAACATGTTAATATAGCTAGTTAATAACATGTTAATATAGCGGGTTAATAACATGTTAATATAGCTAGTTAATAACATGTTAATATAGTTAGTTAATAACATGTTAATATAGCTAGTTAATAACATTTTAATAACATGTTAATATAGCTAGTTAATAACATGTTAATATAAGGGTTAATAACATGTTAATATAACTAGTTAATAACATGTTAATATAGCTAGTTAATAACATGTTAATATAGCTAGTTAATAACATGTTAATATAGCGGGTTAATAACATGTTAATATAGCTAGTTAATAACATGTTAATATAGCTAGTTAATAACATGTTAATATAGGGGTTAATAACATGTTAATATAGCTAGTTAATAACATTAGCACTGTAGAAACTATTACACTCAACGGAGTTAATAACGACTTGATTAGTGTAGTGTCAACAACGCAGCCACTGCCAGCTAGCCTACTTCAGCAGTACTGTATCATTTAATCATTTTAGTCAATAAGATTCTTGCTACGTAAGCTTAACTTTCTGAACATTAATAGGCGTGTAGTCCACTTGTCATTCCAATCTCCTTGCATTAGCGTAGCCTCTTCTGTAGCCTGTCAACTATGTGTCCGTCTATCCCTGTTCTCTCCTCTCTGCACAGACCATGTTATAAACGCTCCACACGCGTGGCCGCGGCCACCTAATCTGGTGGTCCCAGCGCGCACGACCCACGTGGAGTTCCAGGTCTCCGGTAGCCTCTGGAACTGCCGATCTGCGGCCAACAAGGCAGAGTTCATCTCAGCCTATGCCTCCCTCCAGTCCCTCGACTTCTTGGCACTGACGGAAACATGGATCACCACAGATAACACTGCTACTCCTACTGCTCTCTCCTCGTCCGCCCACGTGTTCTCGCACCCGAGAGCTTCTGGTCAGCGGGGTGGTGTCACCGAGATCCTCATCTCTCCCAAGTGGTCATTCTCTCTTTCTCCCCTTACCCATCTGTCTATCGCCTCCTTTGAATTCCATGCTGTCACAGTTACCAGCCCTTTCAAGCTTAACATCCTTATCATTTATCGCCCTCCAGGTTCCCTCGGAGAGTTCATCAATAGCTTGATGCCTTGATAAGCTCCTTTCCTGAGGACGGCTCACCTCTCACAGTTCTGGGCGACTTTAACCTCCCCCGTCTACCTTTGACTCATTCCTCTCTGCCTCCTTCTTTCCACTCCTCTCCTCTTTTGACCTCACCCTCTCACCTTCCCCCTACTCACAAGGCAGGCAATACGCTCGACCTCATCTTTACTAGATGCTGTTCTTCCACTAACCCCATTGCAACTCCTCCAAGTCTCCGACCACTACCTTGTATCCTTTTCCCTCTCGCTCTCATCCAACACTTCCCCACTGCCCCTACTCGGATGGTATCGCGCCGTCCCAACCTTCGCTCTCTCTCCCCCGCTACTCTCTCTCCTCTTCCATCCTATCTTCTCTTCCCTCTGCTCAAACCTTCTCCAACCTATCTCCTGATTCTGCCTCCTCAACCCTCCACTCCTCCCCTTTCTGCATCCTTTGACTCTCTATGTCCCCTATCCTCCAGGCCGGCTCGGTCCTCCCCTCCCGGTCCGTGGCTCGACGACTCATTGCGAGCTCACAGAACAGGGCTCCGGGCAGATTTAGCGGAAATGGAGGAAAATGTTCGCCTCCCTGCGGACCTGGCATCCTTTCACTCCCTCCCTCTACATTTTCCCCCTCTGTCTCTGCTGCTAAAGCCACTTTCTACCACTCTAAATTCCAAGCATCTGCCTCTAACCCTAGGAAGCTATTTGCCACCTTCACCTCCCTCCTGAATCCTCCTCCCCCCTCCCCTCTCTGCAGATGACTTCGTCAACCATTTTGAAAAGAAGGTTAACTGACATCCGATCCTCGTTTGCTAAGTCAAACGACACCGCTGGTTCTGCTCACACTGCCCTACCCTGTGCTCTGACCTCTTTCTCCCCTCTCTCTCCAGATGAAATCTCGCGTTCTTGTGACGGCCGGCCGCCCAACAACCTGCCCGCTTGACCCTATCCCTCCTCTCTTCTCCAGACCATTTCCGGAGACCTTCTCCCTTACCTCACCTCGCTCATCAACTCAACCCTGACCGCTTAATAACGTCCCTTCCGTCCTCAAGAGAGCGAGAGTTGCACCCCTTCTGAAAAAACCTCACTGGTTAATCCCTCCGATGTCAACAACTACAGACCAGTATCCCTTCTTTCTTTTCTCTCCAAAACTCTTGAACGTGCCGTCCTTGGCCAGCTCTACCACTATCTTCTCAGAATGACCTTCTTGATCCAAATCAGTCAGGTTTCAAGACTAGTCAACTGAGACTGCTCTTCTCTGCATCACGGAGGCGCTCCGCACTGCTAAAGCTAACTCTCTCTCCTCTGCTCTCATCCTTCTAGACCTATCGGCTGCCTTCGATACTGTGAACCATCAGATCCTCCTTCCACCCTCTCCGAGTTGGGCATCTGGCGCGGCCCAATAGTTGCGTCAATACCTGACAGTTAATCGCTCCTACCAGGTGGCGTGGCGTGAATCTGTCTCCTCACCACGCGCTCTCATACTGGTGTCCCCAGGGCTCTGTTCTAGGCCCTCTCCTATTCTCGCTATACACCAAGTCACTTGGCTCTGTCATAACCTCATGGTCTCTCCTATCATTGCTATGCAGACCCACACAATTAATCTTCTCCTTTCCCCCTTCTGTTGACCAGGTGGCGAATCGCATCTCTGCATGTCTGGCAGACATATCAGTGTGGATGACGGATCACCACCTCAAGCTGAACCTCGGCAAGACGGAGCTGCTCTTCCTCCATGGGAAGGACTGCCCGTTCCATGATCTCGCCATCACGGTTGACAACTCCATTGTGTATCCTCCCAGAGCGCTCTACAACATCCGCATGATTTATACGACCCTGCCTCACACAGGAATCCCGGCGCAGGTCCTAATCCAGGCACTTGTCATCTCCCGTCTGGATTTAATGCAACTCGCTGTTGGCTGGGCTCCCTGCCTGTGCCATTAAACCCCTACAACTCATCCAGAACGCCGCAGCCCGTCTGGTGTTCAACCTTCCCAAGTTCTCTCCACGTCACCCCGCTCCTCCGCTCTCCACTGGCTTCCAGTTGAAGCTCGCATCCGCTACAAGACCATGGTGCTTGCCTAACGGAGCTGTGAGGGGAACGGCACCTCAGTACCTCCAGGCTCTGATCAGGCCCTACACCCAAACAAGGGCACTGCGTTCATCCACCTCTGGCCTGCTCGCCTCCCTACCACTGAGGAAGTACAGTTCCCGCTCAGCCCAGTCAAAACTGTTAATATCTGGCCCCCAATGGTGGAACAAACTCCCTCACGACGCCAGGACAGCGGGAGTCAATCACCACCTTGGAGACACCTGAAACCCCACCTCTTTAAGGAATACCTAGGATAGGATAAGTAATCCTTCTCACCCCCCTAAAAGATTTAGATGCACTATTGTAAAGTGGCTGTTCCACTGGATGTCATAAGGTGAATGCACCAATTTGTAAGTCGCTCTGGATAAGAGCGTCTGCTAAATGACTTAAATGTACATGTAAATGTAAATGTTAATATAGCTGGTTAATAACATGTTAATATAGCAGGTTAATAACATGTTAATATAGCTAGTTAATAACATGTTAATATAGCTGGTCAATAACATGTTAATATAGCTAGTTAGTAACATGTTAACATAGCTGGTTAATTACATTTTAATATAGCTAGTTAATAACATGTTAATATAGCTAGTTAATAACCCTGTAGCCTCCACATTGACTCTGTACCGTAATACCCTGTATATAGCCTCCACATTGACTCTGTACCGTAATACCCTGTATATAGCCTCCACATTGACTCTGTACCGTAATACCCTGTATATAGCCTCTACATTGACTCTGTACCGTAACACCCGGTATATAGCCTCCATGTTGACTCTGTACCGTAATACCCTGTATATAGCCTCCACATTGACTCTGTATCGTAACACCCTGTATATAGCCTCCACATTGACTCTGTACCGTAACACCCTGTATATAGCCTCCACATTGACTCTGTACCGTAACACCCTGTATATAGCCTCCACATTGACTCTGTACCGTAACACCCTGTATATAGCCTCCACATTGACTCTGTACCGTAACACCCTGTATATAGCCTCCACATTGATTCTGTACCGTTACCCCCCTGTATACAGCCTCCACATTGACTCTGTAACGGTACCCCCTGTATATAATAGCCTCCACATTGACTCTGTACCGTAAGAGGTTAAATATTTCTAAGAATATTTTTGCATTCCATGCATCACCGTTCCAGCTGAACGTGGGAGGGGTCGTTCCCAAAAGGTACCCCCGTCAACAGGTTAAATCCCATCATCATGATTTATAATGTTGAATCCCATCATCATGATTTATAATGTTGAATCCCATCATCATGATTTATAATGTTGAATCCCATCATCATGATTTATAATGTTGAATCCCATCATCATGATTTATAATGTTGAATCCCATCATCATGATTTATAATGTTGAATCCCATCATCATGATTTATAATGTTGAATCCCATCATCATGATTTATAATGTTGAATCCCATCATCATGATTTATAATGTTGAATCCCATCATCATGATTTATAATGTTGAATCCCATCATCATGATTTATAATGTTGAATCCCATCATCATGATTTATAATGTTGAATCCCATCATCATGATTTATAATGTTGAATCCTATCATCATGATTTATAATGTTGAATCCCATCATCATGATTTATAATGTTGAATCCCATCATCATGATTTATAATGTTGAATCCCATCATCATGATTTATAATGTTGAATCCCATCATCATGATTTATAATGTTGAATCCCATCATCATGATTTATAATGTTGAATCCCATCATCATGATTTATAATGTTGAATCCCATCATCATGATTTGATCCTGTTGAATCCCATCATCATGATTTATAATGTTGAATCCCATCATCATGATTTGATCCTGTTGAATCCCATCATCATGATTTATAATGTTGAATCCCATCATCATGATTTATAATGTTGAATCCCATCATCATGATTTGATCCTGTTGAATCCCATCATCATGATTTATAATGTTGAATCCCATCATCATGATTTGATCCTGTTGAATCCCATCATCATGATTTATAATGTTGAATCCCATCATCATGATTTATAATGTTGAATCCCATCATCATGATTTATAATGTTGAATCCCATCATCAGGATTTATAATGTTGAATCCCATCATCATGATTTATAATGTTGAATCCCATCATCATGATTTATAATGTTGAATCCCATCATCATGATTTATAATGTTGAATCCCATCATCATGATTTATAATGTTGAATCCCATCATCATGATTTATAATGTTGAATCCCATTATCATGATTTATAATGTTGAATCCCATCATCATGATTTATAATGTTGAATCCCATCATCATGATTTATAATGTTGAATCCCATCATCATGATTTATAATGTTGAATCCCATCATCATGATTTATAATGTTGAATCCCATCATCATGATTTATAATGTTGAATCCTATCATCATGATTTATAATGTTGAATCCCATCATCATGATTTATAATGTTGAATCCCATCATCATGATTTATAATGTTGAATCCCATCATCATGATTTATAATGTTGAATCCCATCATCATGATTTGATCCTGTTGAATCCCATCATCATGATTTATAATGTTGAATCCCATCATCATGATTTATAATGTTGAATCCCATCATCATGATTTATAATGTTGAATCCCATCATCATGATTTGATCCTGTTGAATCCCATCATCATGATTTATAATGTTGAATCCCATCATCATGATTTATAATGTTGAATCCCATCATCATGATTTATAATGTTGAATCCCATCATCATGATTTGATCCTGTTGAATCCCATCATCATGATTTATAATGTTGAATCCCATCATCATGATTTATAATGTTGAATCCCATCATCATGATTTATAATGTTGAATCCCATCATCATGATTTATAATGTTGAATCCCATCATCATGATTTATAATGTTGAATCCCATCATCATGATTTATAATGTTGAATCCCATCATCATGATTTATAATTTGAATCCCATCATCATGATTTGATCCTGTTGAATCCCATCATCATGATTTATAATGTTGAATCCCATCATCATGATTTATAATGTTGAATCCCATCATCATGATTTGATCCTGTTGAATCCCATCATCATGATTTATAATGTTGAATCCCATCATCATGATTTATAATGTTGATTTGATTTATAATGTTGAATCCCATCATCATGATTTATAATGTTGAATCCCATCATCATGATTTATAATGTTGAATCCCATCATCATGATTTGATCCTGTTGAATCCCATCATCATGATTTATAATGTTGAATCCCATCATCATGATTTATAATGTTGAATCCCATCATCATGATTTATAATGTTGAATCCCATCATCATGATTTATAATGTTGAATCCCATCATCATGATTTGATCCTGTTGAATCCCATCATCATGATTTATAATGTTGAATCCCATCATCATGATTTATAATGTTGAATCCCATCATCATGATTTCCCATCATCATGATTTATAATGTTGAATCCCATCATCATGATTTATAATGTTGAATCCCATCATCATGATTTATAATGTTGAATCCCATCATCATTTGATTTGATCATCATGATTTATAATGTTGAATCCCATCATCATGATTTATAATGTTGAATCCCATCATCATGATTTATAATGTTGAATCCCATCATCATGATTTATAATGTTGAATCCCATCATCATGATTTATAATGTTGAATCCCATCATCATGATTTGATTTATAATGTTGAATCCCATCATCATGATTTATAATGTTGAATCCCATCATCATGATTTATAATGTTGAATCCCATCATCATGATTTATAATGTTGAATCCCATCATCATGATTTATAATGTTGAATCCCATCATCATGATTTATAATGTTGAATCCCATCATCATGATTTATAATGTTGAATCCCATCATCATGATTTATAATGTTGAATCCCATCATCATGATTTATAATGTTGAATCCCATCATCATGATTTATAATGTTGAATCCCATCATCATGATTTATAATGTTGAATCCCATCATCATGATTTATAATGTTGAATCCCATCATCATGATTTATAATGTTGAATCCCATCATCATGATTTATAATGTTGAATCCCATCATCATGATTTGATCCTGTTGAATCCCATCATCATGATTTATAATGTTGAATCCCATCATCATGATTTATAATGTTGAATCCCATCATCATGATTTATAATGTTGAATCCCATCATCATGATTTATAATGTTGAATCCCATCATCATGATTTATAATGTTGAATCCCATCATCATGATTTATAATGTTGAATCCCATCATCATGATTTATAATGTTGAATCCCATCATCATGATTTATAATGTTGAATCAAATCATCATGATTTATAATGTTGAATCCTATCATCATGATTTATAATGTTGAATCCCATCATCATGATTTATAATGTTGAATCCCATCATCATGATTTATAATGTTGAATCCCATCATCATGATTTATAATGTTGAATCCCATCATCATGATTTTTGATCATCTGTTGAATCCCATCATCATGATTTATAATGTTGAATCCCATCATCATGATTTATAATGTTGAATCCCATTCATCATGATTTATAATGTTGAATCCCATCATCATGATTTATAATGTTGAATCCCATCATCATGATTTATAATGTTGAATCCCATCATCATGATTTATAATTTGAATCCCATCCTCATCATGATTTGATGTTGAAATCCCATCATCATGATTTATAATGTTGAATCCCATCATCATGATTTATAATGTTGAATCCCATCATCATGATTTATAATGTTGAATCCCATCATCATGATTTATAATGTTGAATCCCATCATCATGATTTATAATGTTGAATCCCATCATCATGATTTATAATGTTGAATCCCATCATCATGATTTGATCCTGTTGAATCCCATCATCATGATTTATAATGTTGAATCCCATCATCATGATTTATAATGTTGAATCCCATCATCATGATTTGATCCTGTTGAATCCCATCATCATGATTTATAATGTTGAATCCCATCATCATGATTTATAATGTTGAATCCCATCATCATGATTTGATCCTGTTGAATCCCATCATCATGATTTATAATGTTGAATCCCATCATCATGATTTATAATGTTGAATCCCATCATCATGATTTATAATGTTGAATCCCATCATCATGATTTATAATGTTGAATCCCATCATCATGATTTATAATGTTGAATCCCATCATCATGATTTATAATGTTGAATCCCATCATCATGATTTATAATGTTGAATCCCATCATCATGATTTGATCCTGTTGAATCCCATCATCATGATTTATAATGTTGAATCCCATCATCATGATTTGATCCTGTTGAATCCCATCATCATGATTTATAATGTTGAATCCCATCATCATGATTTATAATGTTGAATCCTATCATCATGATTTATAATGTTGAATCCTATCATCATGATTTATAATGTTGAATCCCATCATCATGATTTATAATGTTGAATCCCATCATCATGATTTATAATGTTGAATCCCATCATCATGATTTATAATGTTGAATCCCATCATCATGATTTGATCCTGTTGAATCCCATCATCATGATTTATAATGTTGAATCCCATCATCATGATTTATAATGTTGAATCCCATCATCATGATTTATAATGTTGAATCCCATCATCATGATTTATAATGTTGAATCCCATCATCATGATTTATAATGTTGAATCCCATCATCATGATTTATAATGTTGAATCCCATCATCATGATTTATAATGTTGAATCCCATCATCATGATTTATAATGTTGAATCCCATCATCATGATTTATAATGTTGAATCCCATCATCATGATTTATAATGTTGAATCCCATCATCATGATTTATAATGTTGAATCCCATCATCATGATTTGATCCTGTTGAATCCCATCATCATGATTTATAATGTTGAATCCCATCATCATGATTTATAATGTTGAATCCCATCATCATGATTTATAATGTTGAATCCCATCATCATGATTTATAATGTTGAATCCCATCATCATGATTTATAATGTTGAATCCCATCATCATGATTTATAATGTTGAATCCCATCATCATGATTTATAATGTTGAATCCCACAGTCATGATTTGATCATGTTGAATCCAATCCTCATTATTTATTTTGTTGAATCCTCTCATCATGATTTATAACGTTGAATTCCATCATAATGATTTGATCACATTGAATCCTATAATCATGATTTGATCATTTTGAATCTCATCATCATGATTTATAATGTTGAATCTCATCATCATGATTTATAGTGTTGAATTCTATCATCATGAATAATAATGTTGAATCCGATAATCATGATATAATAATGTTGAATTCCATCATCATGATTTGATCACAATGAATTCCACAATCATGATTTGATCACATTAAATGTAAAGGTTCATTAGTGATATAATATGTTGAATCCCATCATCATGATTTATAATAAATTTGAATGCCTTCAACTCCCTACAAAACATTCCAGCCAAATCTTCTTGACGTTTCTCTATCAGCTCCATGGACGAATGCCTCCAACAAGGGCAAGTCTCTGAAGGTAGATTTTTTTATTTTTGATGAAAAGGTTGGCTTTTTAAAATATTTCCATGTCTATAACCAATGAGGAAGCTCCAGGCAATTCAAAAAGCGTCAATCTGATCAAGGTAATATCACTGTTTGGAGTGAGACTGAAGAAAGCCTGGGGAGAATATATGTAACAACATGAAAACAGCAGGTTTCAACCACAATCAGTAGTCCATAGAAACACATCAGTAGTCCATAGCCACATAAACAGCAGAGCTGGAATCATAAAGTGATAAGAGATCAAAGCGTGCGGCTCATTAAAAGGACATTTGTCTTGGTGTCTGTTTCTGATTCTATCTATATGTTTATCCTGACACCACTATCAAAGCGTGACATTTTTAATACATATTTCTGTGTACTAAAATCTTTCTGTGAGAAATCTCTTCCTTAAAATTCAATTAACTGTGTTGATAAATGAAAGTGTGAAGGATATCATCTGAAAGCAGATTTCCACGCTCTGTTTTCTGCTGTTTGGGGGTGAAGAAACATCTGGAACAGGACACTTCCTTACAGGCAGATTCTAATCCACTGTTCAGAATGACGTCTAACATCTGTCTAACATCTGTCTAACGTCTGTCTAACATCTGTCTAACATCTGTCTAACGTCTGTCTAACGTCTGTCTAACGTCTGTCTAACGTCTGTCTAACGTCTGTCTAACGTCTGTCTAACGTCTGTCTAACGTCTGTCTAACGTCTGTCTAACGTCTGTCTAACATCTGTCTAACATCTGTCTAACGTCTGTCTAACGTCTGTCTAACGTCTGTCTAACGTCTGTCTAACATCTGTCTAACGTCTGTCTAACGCCTGTCTAAAATCTGTCTGACATCTGTCTAACATCTGTCTAACTGTCTAACATCTGTCTAACATCTGTCATCTGTCTAACATCTGTCTAACATCTGTCTAACGTCTGTCTAACATCTGTCTAACATCTGTCTAACGTCTGTCTAACATCTGTCTAACGTCTGTCTAACGTCTGTCTAACGTCTGTCTAACGTCTGTCTAACGTCTGTCTAACATCTGTCTAACATCTGTCTAACATCTGTCTAACGTCTGTCTAACGTCTGTCTAACGCCTGTTAACATCTGTCTAACGCCTGTCTAACATCTGTCTAACATCTGTCATCTGTCTAACATCTGTCTAACATCTGTCTAACGTCTGTCTAACATCTGTCTAACATCTGTCTAACGTCTGTCTAACATCTGTCTAACGTCTGTCTAACGTCTGTCTAACATCTGTCTAACATCTGTCTAACGTCTGTCTAACATCTGTCTAACATCTGTCTAACATCTGTCTAACGTCTGTCTAACGTCTGTCTAACGTCTGTCTAACGTCTGTCTAACATCTGTCTCGTTGGAATCAAACTGTAGGTCTCGTTAGTAACAGTAATACACATTACAGGTCTGATCATAGTAATACACATTACAGGTCTGATCACATTACAGGTCTGATCATAGTAATACACATTACAGGTCTGATCACAGTAATACACATTACAGGTCTGATCACATTACAGGTCTGATCACAGTAATACACATTACAGGTCTGATCACATTACAGGTCTGATCACAGTAATACACATTACAGGTCTGATCACATTAATACACATTACAGGTCTGATCACATTACAGGTCTGATCATAGTAATACACATTACAGGTCTGATCACATTAATACACATTACAGGTCTGATCACAGTAATACACATTACAGGTCTGATCATAGTAATACACATTACAGGTCTGATCACAGTAATACACATTACAGGTCTGATCATAGTAATACACATTACAGGTCTGATCACATTAATACACATTACAGGTCTGATCACAGTAATACACATTACAGGTCTGATCACAGTAATACACATTACAGGTCTGATCATAGTAATACACATTACAGGTCTGATCACATTAATACACATTACAGGTCTGATCACATTAATACACATTACAGGTCTGATCATAGTAATACACATTACAGGTCTGATCACATTAATACACATTACAGGTCTGATCATAGTAATACACATTACAGGTCTGATCACAGTAATACACATTACAGGTCTGATCACATTAATACACATTACAGGTCTGATCACAGTAATACACATTACAGGTCTGATCACAGTAATACACATTACAGGTCTGATCACATTAATACACATTACAGGTCTGATCACATTACAGGTCAGATCACATTAATACACATTACAGGTCTGATCATAGTAATACACATTACAGGTCTGATCACATTACAGGTCTGATCACATTAATACACATTACAGGTCTGATCACATTAATACACATTACAGGTCTGATCATAGTAATACACATTACAGGTCTGATCACAGTAATACACATTACAGGTCTGATCACAGTAATACACATTACAGGTCTGATCATAGTAATACACATTACAGGTCTGATCACATTAATACACATTACAGGTCTGATCACAGTAATACACATTACAGGTCTGATCACAGTAATACACATTACAGGTCTGATCATAGTAATACACATTACAGGTCTGATCACATTAATACACATTACAGGTCTGATCACAGTAATACACATTACAGGTCTGATCATAGTAATACACATTACAGGTCTGATCACATTAATACACATTACAGGTCTGATCACAGTAATACACATTACAGGTCTGATCACAGTAATACACATTACAGGTCTGATCACAGTAATACACATTACAGGTCTGATCACAGTAATACACATTACAGGTCTGATCACAGTAATACACATTACAGGTCTGATCACATTAATACACATTACAGGTCTGATCACAGTAATACACATTACAGGTCTGATCATAGTAATACACATTACAGGTCTGATCATAGTAATACACATTACAGGTCTGATCACATTAATACACATTACAGGTCTGATCATAGTAATACACATTACAGGTTTGATCACAGTAATACACATTACAGGTCTGATCACATTACAGGTCTGATCACATTACAGGTCTGATCACAGTAATACACATTACAGGTCTGATCACATTAATACACATTACAGGTCTGATCACATTACAGGTCTGATCACATTAATACACATTACAGGTCTGATCACAGTAATACACATTACAGGTCTGATCACAGTAATACACATTACAGGTCTGATCACATTACAGGTCTGATCATAGTAATACACATTACAGGTCTGATCACATTAATACACATTACAGGTCTGATCATAGTAATACACATTACAGGTCTGATCACATTAATACACATTACAGGTCTGATCACAGTAATACACATTACAGGTCTGATCACATTACAGGTCTGATCACATTACAGGTCTGATCACATTAATACACATTACAGGTCTGATCACATTACAGGTCTGATCACAGTACAGGTCTGATACACATTACAGGTCTGATCATAGTAATACACATTACAGGTCTGATCACATTAATACACATTACAGGTCTGATCACATTAATACACATTACAGGTCTGGTCACAGTAATACACATTACAGGTCTGATCACAGTAATACACATTACAGGTCTGATCACATTACAGGTCTGATCACATTACAAGTCTGATCACATTAATACACATTACAGGTCTGATCACATTACAGGTCTGATCGCAGTAATACACATTACAGGTCTGATCACAGTAATACACATTACAGGTCTGATCACATTACAGGTCTGATCACATTACAAGTCTGATCACATTAATACACATTACAGGTCTGATCACATTACAGGTCTGATCATAGTAATACACATTACAGGTCTGATCACATTAATACACATTACAGGTCTGATCACATTAATACACATTACAGGTCTGATCACATTACAGGTCTGATCACATTACAGGTCTGATCACAGTAATACACATTACAGGTCTGATCACATTAATACACATTACAGGTCTGATCACATTACAGGTCTGATCACATTAATACACATTACAGGTCTGATCACATTACAGGTCTGATCACATTACAGGTCTGATCACAGTAATACACATTACAGGTCTGATCACATTACAGGTCTGATCACATTACAGGTCTGATCACAGTAATACACATTACAGGTCTGATCACATTAATACACATTACAGGTCTGATCACAGTAATACACATTACAGGTCTGATCACATTAATACACATTACAGGTCTGATCACATTACAGGTCTGATCACATTACAGGTCTGATCACATTAATACACATTACAGGTCTGATCACATTAATACACATTACAGGTCTGATCACAGTAATACACATTACAGGTCTGATCACATTAATACACATTACAGGTCTGATCACATTACAGGTCTGATCACATTACAGGTCTGATCACATTAATACACATTACAGGTCTGATCACATTACAGGTCTGATCACATTACAGGTCTGATCACATTAATACACATTACAGGTCTGATCACATTACAGGTCTGATCACAGTAATACACATTACAGGTCTGATCACATTACAGGTCTGATCACATTACAGGTCTGATCACATTAATACACATTACAGGTCTGATCACATTACAGGTCTGATCATAGTAATACACATTACAGGTCTGATCACATTAATACACATTACAGGTCTGATCACAGTAATACACATTACAGGTCTGATCACAGTAATACACATTACAGGTCTGATCACAGTAATACACATTACAGGTCTGATCACAGTAATACACATTACAGGTCTGATCATAGTAATACACATTACAGGTCTGATCACATTACAGGTCTGATCACATTACAGGTCTGATCACATTACAGGTCTGATCACATTACAGGTCTGATCACAGTAATACACATTACAGGTCTGATCACAGTAATACACATTACAGGTCTGATCACATTACAGGTCTGATCACAGTAATACACATTACAGGTCTGATCATAGTAATACACATTACAGGTCTGATCACATTAATACACATTACAGGTCTGATCACATTAATACACATTACAGGTCTGATCACATTACAGGTCTGATCACAGTAATACACATTACAGGTCTGATCACATTACAGGTCTGATCACATTACAGGTCTGATCACATTAATACACATTACAGGTCTGATCACAGTAATACACATTACAGGTCTGATCACATTAATACACATTACAGGTCTGATCACATTACAGGTCTGATCACATTACAGGTCTGATCACATTAATACACATTACAGGTCTGATCACATTACAGGTCTGATCACATTACAGGTCTGATCACATTAATACACATTACAGGTCTGATCACATTACAGGTCTGATCACATTACAGGTCTGATCACATTAATACACATTACAGGTCTGATCACAGTAATACACATTACAGGTCTGATCACATTAATACACATTACAGGTCTGATCACAGTAATACACATTACAGGTCTGATCACAGTAATACACATTACAGGTCTGATCACATTACAGGTCTGATCACATTAATACACATTACAGGTCTGATCACATTACAGGTCTGATCACAGTAATACACATTACAGGTCTGATCACATTAATACACATTACAGGTCTGATCACATTACAGGTCTGATCACAGTAATACACATTACAGGTCTGATCATAGTAATACACATTACAGGTCTGATCACATTAATACACATTACAGGTCTGATCACAGTAATACACATTACAGGTCTGATCACAGTAATACACATTACAGGTCTGATCACATTACAGGTCTGATCACATTAATACACATTACAGGTCTGATCACAGTAATACACATTACAGGTCTGATCACATTAATACACATTACAGGTCTGATCATAGTAATACACATTACAGGTCTGATCATAGTAATACACATTACAGGTCTGATCATAGTAATACACATTACAGGACTGATCACATTACAGGTCTGATCACATTAATACACATTACAGGTCTGATCACATTAATACACATTACAGGTCTGATCATAGTAATACACATTACAGGTCTGATCATAGTAATACACATTACAGGTCTGATCACAGTATTACACATTACAGGTCTGATCATAGTAATACACATTACAGGTCTGATCACAGTAATACACATTACAGGTCTGATCACATTAATACACATTACAGGTCTGGTCACAGTAGTACACATTACAGGTCTGATCACATTACAGGTCTGATCACAGTAATACACATTACAGGTCTGATCACAGTAATACACATTACAGGTCTGATCACATTAATACACATTACAGGTCTGATCACATTACAGGTCTGATCACATTACAGGTCTGATCACATTAATACACATTACAGGTCTGATCACATTACAGGTCTGATCACAGTAATACACATTACAGGTCTGATCACTACAGGTCTGATCACATTACAGGTCTGATCACATTAATACACATTACAGGTCTGATCACAGTAATACACATTACAGGTCTGATCACATTACAGGTCTGATCACATTACAGGTCTGATCACAGTAATACACATTACAGGTCTGATCACATTACAGGTCTGATCACATTACAGGTCTGATCACATTAATACACATTACAGGTCTGATCACATTACAGGTCTGATCACAGTAATACACATTACAGGTCTGATCACATTACAGGTCTGATCACATTAATACACATTACAGGTCTGATCATAGTAATACACATTACAGGTCTGATCACATTACAGGTCTGATCACATTAATACACATTACAGGTCTGATCACAGTAATACACATTACAGGTCTGATCACATTACAGGTCTGATCACATTAATACACATTACAGGTCTGATCACATTACAGGTCTGATCACATTACAGGTCTGATCACATTAATACACATTACAGGTCTGATCACATTAATACACATTACAGGTCTGATCACAGTAATACACATTACAGGTCTGATCACATTAATACACATTACAGGTCTGATCACATTACAGGTCTGATCACATTAATACACATTACAGGTCTGATCACATTACAGGTCTGATCACATTACAGGTCTGATCACATTAATACACATTACAGGTCTGATCACATTACAGGTCTGATCACATTAATACACATTACAGGTCTGATCACATTAATACACATTACAGGTCTGATCACATTAATACACATTACAGGTCTGATCACATTACAGGTCTGATCATAGTAATACACATTACAGGTCTGATCACATTAATACACATTACAGGTCTGATCACATTACAGGTCTGATCACATTACAGGTCTGATCACATTACAGGTCTGATCACATTAATACACATTACAGGTCTGATCACATTACAGGTCTGATCACATTACAGGTCTGATCACAGTAATACACATTACAGGTCTGATCACATTACAGGTCTGATCACAGTAATACACATTACAGGTCTGATCACATTAATACACATTACAGGTCTGATCACATTACAGGTCTGATCACATTAATACACATTACAGGTCTGATCACATTACAGGTCTGATCACAGTAATACACATTACAGGTCTGATCATAGTAATACACATTACAGGTCTGATCACATTAATACACATTACAGGTCTGATCACATTAATACACATTACAGGTCTGATCACATTACAGGTCTGATCACATTACAGGTCTGATCACATTACAGGTCTGATCACATTAATACACATTACAGGTCTGATCACATTACAGGTCTGATCACATTACAGGTCTGATCACATTACAGGTCTGATCATAGTAATACACATTACAGGTCTGATCACATTACAGGTCTGATCACATTACAGGTCTGATCACATTAATACACATTACAGGTCTGATCACATTACAGGTCTGATCACATTACAGGTCTGATCACATTAATACACATTACAGGTCTGATCACATTACAGGTCTGATCACATTACAGGTCTGATCACATTAATACACATTACAGGTCTGATCACATTAATACACATTACAGGTCTGATCACATTAATACACATTACAGGTCTGATCACATTACAGGTCTGATCACATTAATACACATTACAGGTCTGATCACATTACAGGTCTGATCACATTACAGGTCTGATCACATTAATACACATTACAGGTCTGATCACAGTAATACACATTACAGGTCTGATCACAGTAATACACATTACAGGTCTGATCACATTAATACACATTACAGGTCTGATCACAGTAATACACATTACAGGTCTGATCACATTACAGGTCTGATCACATTAATACACATTACAGGTCTGATCACATTACAGGTCTGATCACAGTAATACACATTACAGGTCTGATCACATTACAGGTCTGATCACATTACAGGTCTGATCACATTAATACACATTACAGGTCTGATCACATTACAGGTCTGATCACAGTAATACACATTACAGGTCTGATCACATTAATACACATTACAGGTCTGATCACATTAATACACATTACAGGTCTGATCACATTACAGGTCTGATCACAGTAATACACATTACAGGTCTGATCACATTACAGGTCTGATCACAGTAATACACATTACAGGTCTGATCACATTACAGGTCTGATCACATTACAGGTCTGATCACATTACAGGTCTGATCACATTAATACACATTACAGGTCTGATCACAGTAATACACATTACAGGTCTGATCATAGTAATACACATTACAGGTCTGATCACATTACAGGTCTGATCACATTACAGGTCTGATCACATTACAGGTCTGATCACATTAATACACATTACAGGTCTGATCACATTACAGGTCTGATCACATTACAGGTCTGATCACATTACAGGTCTGATCACATTACAGGTCTGATCACATTACAGGTCTGATCACATTAATACACATTACAGGTCTGATCACAGTAATACACATTACAGGTCTGATCACATTACAGGTCTGATCACATTAATACACATTACAGGTCTGATCACATTACAGGTCTGATCACAGTAATACACATTACAGGTCTGATCACATTACAGGTCTGATCACATTAATACACATTACAGGTCTGATCACATTAATACACATTACAGGTCTGATCACATTACAGGTCTGATCACAGTAATACACATTACAGGTCTGATCACAGTAATACACATTACAGGTCTGATCACATTACAGGTCTGATCACATTAATACACATTACAGGTCTGATCACATTACAGGTCTGATCACATTACAGGTCTGATCACATTAATACACATTACAGGTCTGATCACATTAATACACATTACAGGTCTGATCACATTAATACACATTACAGGTCTGATCACATTACAGGTCTGATCATAGTAATACACATTACAGGTCTGATCACATTAATACACATTACAGGTCTGATCACATTACAGGCTTGATCACATTACAGGTCTGATCACAGTAATACACATTACAGGTCTGATCACAGTAATACACATTACAGGTCTGATCACATTACAGGTCTGATCTGTAATACACATTACAGGTCTGATCACATTAATACACATTACAGGTCTGATCACATTACAGGTCTGATCACATTACAGGTCTGATCACAGTAATACACATTACAGGTCTGATCACATTACAGGTCTGATCACATTACAGGTCTGATCACAGTAATACACATTACAGGTGATATTGGATCTCTCAACCTAAAAATGTTTTCATTACTATTGCCAGACCTGTAATACGTATTAAATTCCCAATCTGGCCCTCAAACCATCACGGTCACCTAATAATCCCCAGTTTACAATTGGCTCTTTCATCCCCCTCCTCTCCCCTGTAACTATTCCCCAGGTTGTTGCTGTACATGAGAACGTGTTCTCAGTCAATTTACCTGGTAAAATAACGCATAATAAAAAAATTATATGAGAGTAATCTAATGAGGTGTACATATTAATCCTGTAAATCACTGGCTAATTTCATCACTCCTCCAGTAACCAGCCACTGGCTAATTTCATCACTCCTCCAGTAACCAGTCACTGGCTAATTTCATCACTCCTCCAGTAACCAGTCACTGGCTAATTTCATCACTCCTCCAGTAACCAGCCACTGGCTAATTTCATCACTCCTCCAGTAACCAGTCACTGGTTTATTTCATCACTCCTCCAGTAACCAGTCACTGGCTAATTTCATCACTCCTCCAGTAACCAGTCACTGGCTAATTTCATCACTCCTCCAGTAACCAGTCACTGGCTAATTTCATCACTCCTCCAGTAACCAGTCACTGGCTAATTTCATCACTCCTCCAGTAACCAGTCACTGGCTTATTTCATCACTCCTCCAGTAAGCAGTCACTGGCTTATTTCATCTCTCCTCCAGTAACCAGTCACTGGCTTATTTCATCACTCCTCCAGTAAGCAGTCACTGGCTTATTTCATCTCTCCTCCAGCAACCAGTCACTGGCTAATTACATCACTCCTCCAGTAACTAGTCACTGGCTTATTTCACCAGAGTACCACTGGTAGCCATCCACTGACAGACCAGAGGACCTCCAGTAACCAGCCCCTGACAGACCAGAGTACTTCCAGTAGCCAGCCTCTGACAGACCAGAGTACCTCCAGTAGCCAACCTCTGACAGACCAGAGGACCAGTCACTGGCTTATTTCATCTCTCCTCCAGTAACCAGCCCCTGACAGACCAGAGTACTTCCAGTAGCCAGCCTCTGACAGACCAGTGTACCTCCAGTAGCCAGCCCCTGACAGACCAGAGGACCTCCTGTAGCCAGCCCCTGACAGACCAGAGGACCAGTCACTGGCTTATTTCATCTCTCCTCCAGTAACCAGCCCCTGACAGACCAGAGTACCTCCAGTAGCCAGCCTCTGACAGACCAGAGTACCTCCAGTAGCCAGCCTCTGACAGACCAGAGTACCTCCAGTAGCCAGCCTCTGACAGACCAGAGTACCTCCAGTAACCAGCCCCTGACAGACCAGAGTACCTCCAGTAACCAGCCTCTGACAGACCAGAGGACCTCCAGCACTCTGCCTTGATGTTCCTTCTCAGGATCTAATGAGATAATCATCAATCAAATCAGCCACTAATCTTATTTGCTCTCCATTTAGATGGGTTGTAGTTTCCAACAAAAACACCTCTCTATCTTTGTATTAGAAGGACACTTTCCAATGTGCAACGAATGTGTTTTATCAAAACAGACACACATTTCGGACCAAAGTAGATCTGTTTGATTATCACAAATGTCCAAAGCAAAGACTTCAGAACAATCCAGAAGAATGTCCCTGTTGGAAAAGGCCTACATAACCCAGCATGCATTTTTGCTCGCCTTCCTTCAATTCAGATGAAAATGTTTCTGTAGACTATGGGTAATGTAGGCTAAATGCAAAGAATTTGGATGGAATGTAGCTTCACAAAATTCTTAACTTACAAATGTTTTCTTATTGTACAACATTGAAATTGTAACAAAGTGAAAGCAGAGGGCAGGATTTATTTCAGTGCAATTCATCCAGATGTGAACCCAGATTAGAACCCAGATGTGAACCAGATGTGAACCCAAATGTGAACACAGATTAGAACCCAGATGTGAACACAGATTAGAACCCAGATGTGAACACAGATTAGAACCCAGATGTGAACACAGATTAGAACCCAGATGTGAACACAGATTAGAACCCAGATGTGAACACAGATTAGAACCCAGATGTGAACACAGATTAGAACCCAGATGTGAACCCAGATGTGAACCCAGATGTGAACCCAGATTAGAACCAGATGTGAACACAGATTAGAACCAGATGTGAACCCAGATGTGAACCCAGATGTGAACACAGATTAGAACCCAAATTTGAACCCAGATGTGAACACAGATTAGAACCAGATGTGAACCCAGATGTGAACCCAGATGTGAACCCAGATGTGAACACAGATTAGAACCCAAATGTGAACCCAGATGTGAACCCAGATGTGAACACAGATGTGAACACAGATGTGAACACAGATGTGAACCCAGATTAGAACCCAGATGTGAACACAGATTAGAACCCAAATGTGAACCCAGATGTGAACCCAGATGTGAACACAGATGTGAACACAGATGTGAACCCAGATGTGAACACAGATGTGAACCCAGTAACCAGATGTGAACACAGATTAGAACCCAGATGTGAACACAGATTAGAACCCAAATGTGAACCCAGATGTGAACCCAGATGTGAACACAGATTTGAACCCAGATGTGAACCCAGATGTGAACACAGATTAGAACCCAGATGTGAACACAGATGTGAACCCAGATGTGAACCCAGATGTGAACCCAGATTAGAACCTCAGATGTGAACACAGATGTGAACACAGATTAGAACCCAGATGTGAACCCAGATGTGAACACAGATTAGAACCCAGATGTGAACCCAGATGTGAACCCAGATGTGAACCCAGATGTGAACCCAGATGTGAACACAGATTAGAACCCAGATGTGAACACAGATGTGAACACAGATTAGAACCCAGATGTGAACCCAGATGTGAACACAGATTAGAACCAGATGTGAACACAGATGTGAACACAGATTAGAACCCAGATGTGAACCCAGATGTGAACACAGATTAGAACCCAGATGTGAACCCAGATGTGAACACAGATTAGAACTCAGATGTGAACACAGATGTGAACACAGATTAGAACCAGATGTGAACCCAGATGTGAACACAGATGTGAACACAGATTAGAACCCAGATGTGAACCCAGATGTGAACCCAGATGTGAACACAGATTAGAACCCAGATGTGAACCCAGATGTGAACCCAGATTAGAACCCAGATGTGAACACAGATGTGAACCCAGATTAGAACCCAGATGTGAACCCAGATGTGAACCCAGATGTGAACACAGATTAGAACCCAAATGTGAACCCAGATGTGAACACAGATTAGAACCCAGATGTGAACACAGATTAGAACCCAGATGTGAACCCAGATGTGAACACAGATTAGAACCCAGATGTGAACCCAGATGTGAACACAGATTAGAACCCAGATGTGAACCCAGATGTGTACCCAGATGTGAACCCAGATGTGAACACAGATTAGAACCCAGATGTGAACCCAGATGTGAACACAGATTAGAACCCAGATGTGAACCCAGATGTGAACACAGATTAGAACCCAGATGTGAACACAGATTAGAACACAGATTAGAACCCAGATGTGAACCCAGATGTGAACCCAGATGTGAACCCAGATGTGAACACAGATTTGAACCCAGATTAGAACCCAGATGTGAACCCAGATGTGAACCCAGATGTGAACCCAGATGTGAACCCAGATGTGAACCCAGATGTGAACACAGATTAGAACCCAGATGTGAACCCAGATGTGAACACAGATGTGAACCCAGATGTGAACCCAGATGTGAACCCAGATGTGAACCCAGATTAGAACCCAGATGTGAACCCAGATGTGAACCCAGATGTGAACACAGATGTGAACACAGATTAGAACCCAGATGTGAACACAGATGTGAACACAGATTAGAACCCAGATGTGAACACAGATGTGAACACAGATGTGAACCCAGATGTGAACACAGATGTGAACACAGATGTGAACCCAGATGTGAACCCAGATGTGAACACAGATTAGAACCCAGATGTGAACCCAGATGTGAACCCAGATGTGAACCCAGATTAGAACCCAGATGTGAACCCAGATGTGAACACAGATTAGAACCCAGATGTGAACACAGATGTGAACCCAGATTAGAACCCAGATGTGAACCCAGATGTGAACCCAGATGTGAACCCAGATGTGAACACAGATTAGAACCCAAATGTGAACCCAGATGTGAACACAGATTAGAACCCAGATGTGAACAAACACAGATTAGAACCCAGATGTGAACCCAGATGTGAACACAGATTAGAACCCAGATGTGAACCCAGATGTGAACACAGATTAGAACCCAGATGTGAACCCAGATGTGAACCCAGATGTGAACCCAGATGTGAACACAGATTAGAACCCAGATGTGAACCCAGATGTGAACACAGATGTGAACCCAGATGTGAACCCAGATGTGAACCCAGATGTGAACACAGATTAGAACCCAGATTAGAACCCAGATGTGAACCCAGATGTGAACCCAGATGTGAACACAGATTAGAACCCAGATTAGAACCCAGATGTGAACCCAGATGTGAACCCAGATGTGAACCCAGATGTGAACCCAGATGTGAACACAGATGTGAACACAGATTAGAACCCAGATGTGAACACAGATGTGAACACAGATGTGAACACAGATTAGAACCCAGATGTGAACCCAGATGTGAACCCAGATGTGAACCCAGATGTGAACCCAGATGTGAACACAGATGTGAACCCAGATTAGAACCCAGATGTGAACCCAGATGTGAACCCAGATGTGAACCCAGATGTGAACACAGATTAGAACCCAGATGTGAACCCAGATGTGAACCCAGATGTGAACCCAGATGTGAACCCAGATGTGAACCCAGATGTGAACACAGATTAGAACCCAGATGTGAACACAGATTAGAACCCAGATGTGAACCCAGATGTGAACCCAGATGTGAACACAGATGTGAACACAGATTAGAACCCAGATGTGAACACAGATTAGAACCCAGATGTGAACACAGATTAGAACCCAGATGTGAACACAGATTAGAACCCAGATGTGAACACAGATGTGAACACAGATTAGAACACAGATTAGAACCCAGATGTGAACCCAGATGTGAACACAGATGTGAACCCAGATGTGAACCCAGATGTGAACACAGATTAGAACCCAGATGTGAACACAGATTAGAACCCAGATGTGAACCCAGATGTGAACACAGATGTGAACCCAGATGTGAACCCAGATGTGAACCCAGATGTGAACCCAGATGTGAACCCAGATGTGAACACAGATGTGAACCCAGATGTGAACACAGATGTAGAACACAGATTAGAACCCAGATGTGAACACAGATGTGAACCCAGATGTGAACACATATTAGAACCCAGATGTGAACACAGATTAGAACTCTAGTGGCCGTAAAATGACCTTCTTTTCAAGTGCTCTCACAATGAAGAAATTGTTCCATGAGTTTATCTTTCAAGTACAGAACATTTTGCCCTTTTGACATCTGGAGACGACCTGATTTATTACCATGGAAACGCCTGTAGAACTAGGTGTGGTTCCTATCAGATGTCTCATATTCAATACTAAGCACACATTTCGAGTCAGCGGTTGTGCTGTGGTTAGGAAGATACAGTATAGAGAACAGTGGGCTGTGGGTAGGAAGATACAGTATAGGAACAGGACAGAGGTCATGTGAGAGAGAACAGTGGGCTGTGGTTAGGAAGATACAGTATAGGAACAGACAGAGGTCATGTAGGAAGAGAGAACAGAACAGTGAGCTGTGGTTAGGAAGATACAGTATAGGAACAGACAGAGGTCATGTGAGAGAGAACAGTGGGCTGTGGTTAGGAAGATACAGTATAGGAACAGACAGAGGTCATGTGAGAGAGAACAGTGGGCTGTGGTTAGGAAGATACAGTATAGGAACAGACAGAGGTCATGTGAGAGAGAACAGTGGGCTGTGGTTAGGAAGATACAGTATAGGAACAGACAGAGGTCATGTGAGAGAGAACAGTGGGCTGTGGTTAGGAAGATACAGTATAGAGAACAGTGGGCTGTGGTTAGGAAGATACAGTATAGGAACAGACAGAGGTCATGTGAGAGAGAACAGTGGGCTGTGGTTAGGAAGATACAGTATAGGAACAGGACAGAGGTCATGTGAGAGAGAACAGTGGGCTGTGGTTAGGAAGATACAGTATAGGAACAGACAGAGGTCATGTGAGAGAGAACAGTGGGCTGTGGTTAGGAAGATACAGTATAGGAACAGACAGAGGTCATGTGAGAGAGAACAGTGGGCTGTGGTTAGGAAGATACAGTATAGGAACAGACAGAGGTCATGTGAGAGAGAACAGTGGGCTGTGGTTAGGAAGATACAGTATAGGAACAGGACAGAGGTCATGTGAGAGAGAACAGTGGCTGTTGGTTAGCTGTGGTTAGGAAGATACAGTATAGGAACAGGACAGAGGTCATGTGAGAGAGAACAGTGGGCTGTGGTTAGGAAGATACAGTATAGGAACAGGACAGAGGTCATGTGAGAGAGAACAGTGGGCTGTGGTTAGGAAGATACAGTATAGGAACAGGACAGAGGTCATGTGAGAGAGAACAGTGGGCTGTGGTTAGGAAGATACAGTATAGGAACAGGACAGAGGTCATGTGAGAGAGAACAGTGGGCTGTGGTTAGGAAGATACAGTATAGGAACAGACAGAGGTCATGTGAGAAGAGAACAGTGGGCTGTGGTTAGGAAGATACAGTATAGAACAGGACAGAGGTCATCTGAGAGAGAACAGTGGGCTTGGAGAAGCAGTATAGGAACAGGACAGAGGTCATGTGAGAGAGAACAGTGGGCTGTGGTTGGTTCAAGATACAGTATAGGAACAGACAAGGTCATGTGAGAGAGAACAGTGGGCTGTGGTTAGGAAGAGTCCAGAGGTCATGTGAGAGAGAACAGTGGGCGGAAGATACAGTATAGGAACAGACAGAGGTCATGTGAGAGAGAACCTGGGTTACGGGAGAAGATACAGTATAGGCAGAGGTCGTCATTGTAAAATAAGAATGTGTTGGTTAGGAAGATTAACTGACAGTGGGCTGAAGATTAGGAACAAAATATATGATATAAACAGTCTGTTATAATGTAAGGTATGTGAGAGAGATATTTATATTCTGCAACAGGACAGAGGTCATCAACATAACCAATAACTAAGGATCTGAAATTATAGGTAGGGATAGATGTGAGAGAGAGGACAGTGCAACATCACAAAGATACAGTATATTTCATGTTAGTACAGTGGGCTGTTTAGGAAGATACAGTAGGAACCTCATCAACAGAATGTATAGTATATTTAATGTAGTACCTGTTTAGTTCAGTATCAACAGAATGAGGTCATGTAATGTAGAACAGTGGGCTGTCAACAGAATTAGGACAGATACAGTATAGGAACAGACAGAGCTCATCAACAGAATTAGTACATTTAATTTAGTACCTTTTAGTTCACCTCAACAGGACAGACATGTAAGAATTAGCCTCTCAACAGAATACATATATTTAATTAGTACCTTTTAGTTCACCTCATCAACAGAATTAGGACATGTAATGTAGTATCTTTCAGATCAGCTCATCAACAGAATGAGTATATTTAATTTAGTATGTTTAGGAGGGAACGAATGTGATCAGCTGCTGGTTCAACAGAATATAGTATATTTCATTTAATATCTTTCAGATCAGCTCATCAACAGAATATAGTATATTTCATTTAATATTTTTCAGATCAGCTCATCAACAGAATGAGTATATTTCATTTAATATCTTTCAGATCAGCTCATCAACAGAATTAGTATATTTCATTTAATATCTTTCAGATCAGCTCATCAACAGAATGAGTATATTTAATTTAGTATCTTTCAGATCAGCTCATCAACAGAATTAGGATATGTAATTTAATATCTTTTAGTTCAGCTCATCAACAGAATGAGTACATGGAATTTAATATTTTTCAGATCAGCTCATCAACAGAATGAGTATATTTCATTTAATATCTTTCAGATCAGCTCATCAACAGAATGAGTATATTTCATTTAATATCTTTCAGATCAGCTCATCAACAGAATGAGTATATTTAATATAGTATGTTTCAGATCAGCTCATCAACAGAATGAGTATATTTCATTTAATATCTTTCAGATCAGCTCATCAACAGAATGAGTATATTTCATTTAATATCTTTCAGATCAGCTCATCAACAGAATGAGTATATTTCATTTAATATTTTTCAGATCAGCTCATCAACAGAATGAGTATATTTCATTTAATATATTTCAGATCAGCTCATCAACAGAATGAGTATATTTCATTTAATATATTTCAGATCAGCTCATCAACAGAATGAGTATATTTCATTTAATATCTTTCAGATCAGCTCATCAACAGAATGAGTATATTTCATTTAATATCTTTCAGATCAGCTCATCAACAGAATGAGTATATTTAATTTAATATCTTTCAGATCAGCTCATCAACAGAATGAGTATATTTCATTTAATATATTTCAGATCAGCTCATCAACAGAATGAGTATATTTCATTTAATATATTTCAGATCAGCTCATCAACAGAATGAGTATATTTCATTTAATATCTTTCAGATCAGCTCATCAACAGAATGAGTATATTTCATTTAATATCTTTCAGATCAGCTCATCAACAGAATGAGTATATTTCATTTAATATCTTTCAGATCAGCTCATCAACAGAATGAGTATATTTCATTTAATATCTTTCAGATCAGCTCATCAACAGAATGAGTATATGTATTAGTATCTTTCAGATCAGCTCATCAACAGATGTGTTATAATAAAGTTGAATATGATCAAGTCAAACAGAATCCATAGAACTCAATGTCACTAGAGAGGCATTGGAGCTGTGATCTCTGACCACTGATTCAGACCGTATAGTTTACTATGGGATTGGAGGATTTATGCTTCTAGTTGTCTGAGGTTTTTACCTCCAAAATTAAAATCAGGTGTTTACCTGTCTGTTGTCTTGCTTGAACTGAACTGAATGAATAACTAGACAATCTCCCTCATAGTAATATTGATCATGCCAAATCAGTGAGTAATGAGGGTAATGAGGGTATATGGATTTCATCTGTAACTGACAAGAGAACACTGTAGTATAGTGTAGTGTAGTGTAGTGTAGTATAGTGTAGTGTAGTGTAGTGTAGTGTAGTGTAGTGTAGTGTAGTGTAGTGTAGTGTTGGGCTGAGGCTGTGAGGATTCCATCCACTGAGAGACTGTGTGATGTGTCCTGGTGACTTTAATAGCATTAGGAGTGGAGACCATAGAGCTATAATCTAAAGAGAAGAGACTCCCACTCTTCTCTTTCATGTTCATCCTGTTGGATTGTTCGAGATGTCAGTCTGGCTGAAAGACTGCCATCAATGCACTGGTTCCCCTGACAGTGACGCAGCGCGGAGCTCACCGCTGTACCTGTCTGCATGAGAACGGTGTGTTGCGCTGGTTAAGGATGCCTTGATTTATCAACTATAAAATACATATAGAAAGTTATTCTGACGGGTTCAATTCAATTAATTAAATCGCTTAAAAATAAATGGGACCAGATGTAGTGATCCGGTGATTAGGGTAGAGCAAAAAAATAGAAAATGGTCAAATATGTCGTTTTTATTTATTTAAAGAAATATTAAGGTTTGTGAGAACGAATTTATTAATAACAGTTAACTTTGGCGACACCTGGAAGACTACTCTGAATCTAATGAACAGAATAAACCCAGAATATATGAGTGTGTGTGTGTGTGTGTGTGTGTGTGTGTGTGTGTGTGTGTGTGTGTGTGTGTGTGTGTGTGTGTGTGTGTGTGTGTGTGTGTGTGTGTGTGTGTGTGTGTGTGTGTGTGTGTGTGTGTGTGTGTGTGTGTGGCACATAAGGTTGGGATTATCGATGAGTGACACCATGCGACATGCGTGTGCGGTAGAAGTCCATCTGTTTCTCGGAACAGTATCCAGAGTGAATACATTATTATGACTGTGGAAGAGGGGCTGCTGCTTTTAGCATTAAGGGGCAAACAGTTTCCGCCTGAACGTGTTAACCTACTATTCTCCCGGTGTGAGCGCGCGCGGCGAAGTGGTAATGAGACTTTAACAAGGCTAATAAATCAGTTAACGGAGAACACGCTTTATTGCCCTGACCACGTGCCATTGTTTGCCAGGAGTCACATTTCCACCAGGTTAAATACACTTTCCATGGTAATACTACATGCAGATATATTATAGACATTGTCATACAACATTTTACAGATTGAGGAGAATATCTCCATTTAAAACATACCTCTGAAACGCATAATGTGAAGGTAACGTTTTAGATAATGTCCTCTGGTTACAGTTATTGCTAATAAAAAAAATACAAAATAAGTATTTAATTATTATTATTATTATTATTATTATTATTATTATTATTATTATAACCAGCTTATTGCTACTACTGTATTTACTATTTATATTATAATTGTTCTTTATTATTTATGATTTATTTTGAGTGATTCTCACCCTTTATATATTTAATTTTAAAATGTATTTTTTCAACGTCTCTGTCATCTCCATCAGGAGATATTCCCCGCGTACAATCTGCTCCATCTCTCGCCAGCACATTTCCAGCAGGTTATCACAATCACCGTTCGTCCTATTTCTGATGTGTTCCGCTGATCACCATCAGTGCCCTCAGATATCCCAGACTGATCATCGCGCTGCAATATCCACTCTGAGCCATCTGGAGCAGATCATATCGCTGACTCCGGCTCAGTCCCCAAGTATTCAATCTACACAACCCTTTCAAGCGCCACGAAGACGAGATGGTTGGTTTCAAACCGAGTAACAGCGACCCCACATAGGTGAGTCCACGTGGTGCTCTGAAAGTGTTCGGTTCGGGCGACAGAAGTGTCATCCTCTGCAGATGGAATGACAACCACGGATGGCCCGTTTAGCGATATCAGCAGGCCAACAGATATTTATTGCAGTCCGAGATTGAAAAGGATGTATTGTTTGTATTTCAGTGTTTTGATTTAAACAGCCTATCCAACGGTACTTGTTCTAGCGCTTATTTAGGCCGAGTTTTGTAAAAAAAAAAAAAGATTTATCTGTGTACACAAAAAAAAACGATGTTTGTGATATGAGTGATAATTCGGCTTTCTCTTTAGTTCTATTATAGTCCCTATTAATCAGTAGGCAGGTTTACATTGACCCAGGTTTATGCGACAAAAGCAACAATAAATATTGTGACATGTGTAAAATGGTAACTGCAGATATAAGATACATTTTCTAAAGATCGACAACATTTGCATCCGTTCAACAGCGGTGGGTTTTTATTTTGAAGAACTTTCCTTATTGCGGCAAATGATGACGGAAACGGTGTTTGTCGAATATGATTGAGGAATCTTTTTTAAGGTACGCGGGGCGCGTGATGTCACCGCATAACTATAAAGTTCCACTCCGCATTTAATTATAAATATCTACTGCTTGCAAAATATTTTTAAACAAATATAAAAAATCATGTTTATTTGCAGGATAATGATTGTCCTGACTTTCAATAATGCCTGAACAACTTCGTCTTGCTTTTCTGGTTGACTGGCAAGTTTCACCTTCCAATTATATCAAATCTTCACGAATGTAAGTTTCACCATGGCGCGGACCGTGGCGATACGTTGGCACATGAGAATTATTAGAATATATGGCAAATATTAGTACATTACGGGATTATTCTAATATTGCTGGCCTTCCCGTTCTGAGATGTTAAACAGACAGGTGGGAAAAGCATACAGGCTGCCGACGATGTAGCTGTGCGCCATTTGCCTAAACGTGTAATGTAAACACTTCAACCACAAAATGTGTATTCGACACTGTAGGTTTCTGCAAAAAAAAAAGTTGTTATATTTTTTATTTTGTAGGTGTGACGTCATTGTGGCCCGCCGTTTTTATCGACACATAATAGTTACATGGAAACGCACCTATCGGGAAATTGTCGCGTCTATTTTCTATGCGAACTTTCTAAATATCGAACAAAAAATACACAGGACAAGTTAATGGAAACATAGCTAGTGACATGTAGTCAAAGTACAGTTTTTGACTTGATAGTTTCCTCTAAAGTGGTGTCCAAGTACATTCAAACCTTTGTTAAAACTTTGTTTACAGTCTTTGAAGATATTATAACATGTATATGAATGCATTGTCTTATTAGCCCAGTGAAACGTATGCCATTTAAAATGCCCAACTGTTAGTAGTGATACAGTTTGTTTCAGTTGTCTTCTGGTTTTTAGGGTCCAACTGAATAATAACTTAGTGGGCTGCAACTACCTATCTGTTACAAACAACTACCTATCTGTTACAAACTACCTATCTGTTACAAACAACTACCTATCTGTTACAAACAACTACCTATCTGTTACAAACAACTACCTATCTGTTACAAACAACTACCTATCTGTTACAAACAACTACCTATCTGTTACAAACAACTACCTATCTGTTACACTCAACTACCTATCTGTTACAAACAACTACCTATCTGTTACAAACAACTACCTATCTGTTACAAACAACTACCTATCTGTTACAAACAACTACCTATCTGTTACACTCAACTACCTATCTGTTACAAACAACTACCTATCTGTTACAAACAACTACCTATCTGTTACAAACAACTACCTATCTGTTACAAACAACTACCTATCTGTTACACTCAACTACCTATCTGTTACAAACAACTACCTATCTGTTACAAACAACTACCTATCTGTTACAAACTACCTATCTGTTACAAACAACTACCTATCTGTTACAAACTACCTATCTGTTACAAACAACTACCTATCTGTTACACTCAACTACCTATCTGTTACAAACAACTACCTATCTGTTACACTCAACTACCTATCTGTTACAAACAACTACCTATCTGTTACAAACTACCTATCTGTTACAAACAACTACCTATCTGTTACACTCAACTACCTATCTGTTACAAACTACCTATCTGTTACAAACAACTACCTATCTGTTACACTCAACTACCTATCTGTTACAAACAACTACCTATCTGTTACACTCAACTACCTATCTGTTACAAACAACTACCTATCTGTTACACTCAACTACCTATCTGTTACAAACAACCACCTATCTGTTACAAACAACTACCTATCTGTTACACTCAACTACCTATCTGTTACAAACAACTACCTATCTGTTACACTCAACTACCTATCTGTTACAAACAACTACCTATCTGTTACAAACAACTACCTCTCTGTTACACTCAACTACCTATCTGTTACAAACAACTACCTATCTGTTACACTCAACTACCTATCTGTTACAAACAACTACCTATATGTTACAAACAATTACCTATCTGTTACAATCAACTACCTATCTGTTACAAACAACTACCTATCTGTTACAAACAACTACCTATCTGTTACACTCAACTACCTATCTGTTACAAACAACTACCTATCTGTTACACTCAACTACCTATCTGTTACAAACAACACCTATCTGTTACAAACAACTACCTATCTGTTACAAACAACTACCTATCTGTTACAAACAACTACCTATCTGTTACAAACAACTACCTATCTGTTACAAACAACTACCTATCTGTTACAAACAACTATCTGTTCTGTTACAAACAACTACCTATCTGTTACACTCAACTACCTATCTGTTACAAACAACTACCTATCTGTTACAAACAACTACCTATCTGTTACAAACAACTACCTATCTGTTACAAACAACTACCTATCTGTTACAAACAACTACCTATCTGTTACACTCAACTACCTATCTGTTACAAACAACTACCTATCTGTTACACTCAACTACCTATCTGTTACAAACAACTACCTATCTGTTACAAACAATTACCTATCTGTTACAATCAACTACCTATCTGTTACAAACAACTACCTATCTGTTACAAACAACTACCTATCTGTTACAAACTACCTATCTGTTACAAACAACTATCTGTTACACTCAACTACCTATCTGTTACAAACAACTACCTATCTGTTACACTCAACTACCTATCTGTTACACTCAACTACCTATCTGTTACAAACAACTACCTATCTGTTACAAACAACTACCTATCTGTTACAAACTACCTATATGTTACAAACAACTACCTATCTGTTACAAACTACCTATCTGTTACAAACAACTACCTATCTGTTACACTCAACTACCTATCTGTTACAAACAACTACCTATCTGTTACAACAACTACCTATCTGTTACACTCAACTACCTATCTGTTACAAACAACTACCTATCTGTTACAAACAACTACCTATCTGTTACAAACAACTACCTATCTGTTACACTCAACTACCTATCTGTTACAAACAACTACCTATCTGTTACACTCAACTACCTATCTGTTACAAACAACTACCTATCTGTTACACTCAACTACCTATCTGTTACAAACAACTACCTATCTGTTACAAACAACTACCTATCTGTTACACTCAACTACCTATCTGTTACACTCAACTACCTATCTGTTACAAACAACTACCTATCTGTTACAAACAACTACCTATCTGTTACAAACAACTACCTATCTGTTACAAACAACTACCTATCTGTTACAAACAATTACCTATCTGTTACAATCAACTACCTATCTGTTACAAACAACTACCTATCTGTTACACTCAACTACCTATCTGTTACACTCAACTACCTATCTGTTACAAACAACTACCTATCTGTTACAAACAACTACCTATCTGTTACAAACAACTACCTATCTGTTACAAACAACTACCTATCTGTACAAACAACTACCTATCTGTTACAAACAACTACCTATCTGTTACACTCAACTACCTATCTGTTACACTCAACTACCTATCTGTTACACTCAACTACCTATCTGTTACAAACAACTACCTATCTGTTACAAACAACTACCTATCTGTTACAAACAACTACCTATATGTTACAAACAACTACCTATCTGTTACAAACAACTACCTATCTGTTACAAACAACTACCTATCTGTTACAAACAACTACCTATCTGTTACAAACTACCTATATGTTACAAACAACTACCTATCTGTTACAAACTACCTATCTGTTACAAACAACTACCTATCTGTTACACTCAACTACCTATCTGTTGCAAACAACTACCTATCTGTTATTATTGTTACAAACAACTACCTATATGTTACAAACAACTACCTATCTGTTACAAACAACTACCTATATGGTACAAACAACTACCTATCTGTTACAAACTACCTCTCTGTTACAAACAACTACCTATCTGTTACACTCAACTACCTATCTGTTACAAACAACTACCTATCTGTTACAAACTACCTATCTGTTACAAACTACCTATCTGTTACAAACTACTACCTATCTGTTACAAACTACCTATCTGTTACAAACTACCTATCTGTTTTACAAACAACTACCTATCTGTTACACTCAACTACCTATCTGTTACAAACAACTACCTATCTGTTACACTCAACTACCTATCTGTTACAAACAACCACCTATCTGTTACAAACAACTACCTATCTGTTACACTCAACTACCTATCTGTTACAAACAACTACCTATCTGTTACACTCAACTACCTATCTGTTACAAACAACTACCTATCTGTTACAAACAACTACCTCTCTGTTACACTCAACTACCTATCTGTTACAAACAACTACCTATCTGTTACACTCAACTACCTATCTGTTACAAACAACTACCTATATGTTACAAACAATTACCTATCTGTTACAATCAACTACCTATCTGTTACAAACAACTACCTATCTGTTACAAACAACTACCTATCTGTTACACTCAACTACCTATCTGTTACAAACAACTACCTATCTGTTACACTCAACTACTTATCTGTTACAAACAACCACCTATCTGTTACAAACAACTACCTATCTGTTACAAACAACTACCTATCTGTTACACTCAACTACCTATCTGTTACACTCAACTACCTATCTGTTACAAACAACTACCTATCTGTTACAAACAACTACCTATCTGTTACAAACTACCTATATGTTACAAACAACTACCTATCTGTTACACTCAACTACCTATCTGTTACAAACAACTACCTATCTGTTACAAACAACTACCTATCTGTTACAAACAACTACCTATCTGTTACAAACAACTACCCATCTGTTACAAACAACTACCTATCTGTTACACTCAACTACCTATCTGTTACAAACAACTACCTATCTGTTACACTCAACTACCTATCTGTTACAAACAACTACCTATCTGTTACAAACAATTACCTATCTGTTACAATCAACTACCTATCTGTTACAAACAACTACCTATCTGTTACAAACAACTACCTATCTGTTACAAACTACCTATCTGTTACAAACAACTACATATCTGTTACACTCAACTACCTATCTGTTACAAACAACTACCTATCTGTTACACTCAACTACCTATCTGTTACACTCAACTACCTATCTGTTACAAACAACTACCTATCTGTTACAAACAACTACCTATCTGTTACAAAACTACCTATATGTTACAAACAACTACCTATCTGTTACAAACTACCTATCTGTTACAAACAACTACCTATCTGTTACACTCAACTACCTATCTGTTACAAACAACTACCTATATGTTACAAACAACTACCTATCTGTTACAAACAACTACCTATCTGTTACAAACAACTACCTATCTGTTACAAACAACTACCTATCTGTTACAAACTACCTATATGTTACAAACAACTACCTATCTGTTACAAACTACCTATCTGTTACAAACAACTACCTATCTGTTACACTCAACTACCTATCTGTTGCAAACAACTACCTATCTGTTATTATTGTTACAAACAACTACCTATATGTTACAAACAACTACCTATCTGTTACAAACAACTACCTATATGGTACAAACAACTACCTATCTGTTACAAACTACCTCTCTGTTACAAACAACTACCTATCTGTTACACTCAACTACCTATCTGTTACAAACAACTACCTATCTGTTACAAACTACCTATCTGTTACAAACTACCTATCTGTTACAAACTACTACCTATCTGTTACAAACTACCTATCTGTTACAAACTACCTATCTGTTTTACAAACAACTACCTATCTGTTACACTCAACTACCTATCTGTTACAAACAACTACCTATCTGTTACACTCAACTACCTATCTGTTACAAACAACCACCTATCTGTTACAAACAACTACCTATCTGTTACACTCAACTACCTATCTGTTACAAACAACTACCTATCTGTTACACTCAACTACCTATCTGTTACAAACAACTACCTATCTGTTACAAACAACTACCTCTCTGTTACACTCAACTACCTATCTGTTACAAACAACTACCTATCTGTTACACTCAACTACCTATCTGTTACAAACAACTACCTATATGTTACAAACAATTACCTATCTGTTACAATCAACTACCTATCTGTTACAAACAACTACCTATCTGTTACAAACAACTACCTATCTGTTACACTCAACTACCTATCTGTTACAAACAACTACCTATCTGTTACACTCAACTACTTATCTGTTACAAACAACCACCTATCTGTTACAAACAACTACCTATCTGTTACAAACAACTACCTATCTGTTACACTCAACTACCTATCTGTTACACTCAACTACCTATCTGTTACAAACAACTACCTATCTGTTACAAACAACTACCTATCTGTTACAAACTACCTATATGTTACAAACAACTACCTATCTGTTACACTCAACTACCTATCTGTTACAAACAACTACCTATCTGTTACAAACAACTACCTATCTGTTACAAACAACTACCTATCTGTTACAAACAACTACCCATCTGTTACAAACAACTACCTATCTGTTACACTCAACTACCTATCTGTTACAAACAACTACCTATCTGTTACACTCAACTACCTATCTGTTACAAACAACTACCTATCTGTTACAAACAATTACCTATCTGTTACAATCAACTACCTATCTGTTACAAACAACTACCTATCTGTTACAAACAACTACCTATCTGTTACACAAACTACCTATCTGTTACAAACAACTACATATCTGTTACACTCAACTACCTATCTGTTACAAACTACCTATATGTTACAAACAACTACCTATCTGTTACAAACAACTACCTATCTGTTACACTCAACTACCTATCTGTTACAAACAACTACCTATCTGTTACACTCAACTACTTATCTGTTACAAACAACCACCTATCTGTTACAAACAACTACCTATCTGTTACAAACAACTACCTATCTGTTACACTCAACTACCTATCTGTTACACTCAACTACCTATCTGTTACAAACAACTACCTATCTGTTACAAACAACTACCTATCTGTTACAAACTACCTATATGTTACAAACAACTACCTATCTGTTACACTCAACTACCTATCTGTTACAAACAACTACCTATCTGTTACAAACAACTACCTATCTGTTACAAACAACTACCTATCTGTTACAAACAACTACCCATCTGTTACAAACAACTACCTATCTGTTACACTCAACTACCTATCTGTTACAAACAACTACCTATCTGTTACACTCAACTACCTATCTGTTACAAACAACTACCTATCTGTTACAAACAATTACCTATCTGTTACAATCAACTACCTATCTGTTACAAACAACTACCTATCTGTTACAAACAACTACCTATCTGTTACAAACTACCTATCTGTTACAAACAACTACATATCTGTTACACTCAACTACCTATCTGTTACAAACAACTACCTATCTGTTACACTCAACTACCTATCTGTTACACTCAACTACCTATCTGTTACAAACAACTACCTATCTGTTACAAACAACTACCTATCTGTTACAAACTACCTATATGTTACAAACAACTACCTATCTGTTACAAACTACCTATCTGTTACAAACAACTACCTATCTGTTACACTCAACTACCTATCTGTTACAAACAACTACCTATCTGTTACACTCAACTACCTATCTGTTACACTCAACTACCTATCTGTTACAAACAACTACCTATCTGTTACAAACAACTACCTATCTGTTACAAACAACTACCTATCTGTTACACTCAACTACCTATCTGTTACAAACAACTACCTATCTGTTACACTCAACTACCTATCTGTTACAAACAACTACCTATCTGTTACACTCAACTACCTATCTGTTACAAACAACTACCTATCTGTTACAAACAACTACCTATCTGTTACACTCAACTACCTATCTGTTACACTCAACTACCTATCTGTTACAAACAACTACCTATCTGTTACAAACAACTACCTATCTGTTACAAACAACTACCTATCTGTTACAAACAACTACCTATCTGTTACAAACAATTACCTATCTGTTACAATCAACTACCTATCTGTTACAAACAACTACCTATCTGTTACACTCAACTACCTATCTGTTACACTCAACTACCTATCTGTTACAAACAACTACCTATCTGTTACAAACAACTACCTATCTGTTACAAACAACTACCTATCTGTTACAAACAACTACCTATCTGTACAAACAACTACCTATCTGTTACAAACAACTACCTATCTGTTACACTCAACTACCTATCTGTTACACTCAACTACCTATCTGTTACACTCAACTACCTATCTGTTACAAACAACTACCTATCTGTTACAAACAACTACCTATCTGTTACAAACAACTACCTATATGTTACAAACAACTACCTATCTGTTACAAACAACTACCTATCTGTTACAAACAACTACCTATCTGTTACAAACAACTACCTATCTGTTACAAACTACCTATGTTACAAACAACTACCTATCTGTTACAAAACTACCTATCTGTTACAAACAACTACCTATCTGTTACACTCAACTACCTATCTGTTGCAAACAACTACCTATCTGTTATTATTGTTACAAACAACTACCTATATGTTACAAACAACTACCTATCTGTTACAAACAACTACCTATATGTTACAAACAACTACCTATCTGTTACAAACTACCTCTGTTACAAACAACTACCTATCTGTTACACTCAACTACCTATCTGTTACAAACAACTACCTATCTGTTACAAACTACCTATCTGTTACAAACTACCTATCTGTTACAAACTACTACCTATCTGTTACAAACTAATCTGTTACAAACTACCTATCTGTTTTACAAACAACTACCTATCTGTTACACTCAACTACCTATCTGTTACAAACAACTACCTATCTGTTACACTCAACTACCTATCTGTTACAAACAACCACCTATCTGTTACAAACAACTACCTATCTGTTACACTCAACTACCTATCTGTTACAAACAACTACCTATCTGTTACACTCAACTACCTATCTGTTACAAACAACTACCTATCTGTTACAAACAACTACCTCTCTGTTACACTCAACTACCTATCTGTTACAAACAACTACCTATCTGTTACACAACTACCTATCTGTTACAAACAACTACCTATATGTTACAAACAATTACCTATCTGTTACAATCAACTACCTATCTGTTACAAACAACTACCTATCTGTTACAAACAACTACCTATCTGTTACACTCAACTACCTATCTGTTACAAACAACTACCTATCTGTTACACTCAACTAATCTGTTACAAACAACCACCTATCTGTTACAAACAACTACCTATCTGTTACAAACAACTACCTATCTGTTACACTCAACTACCTATCTGTTACACTCAACTACCTATCTGTTACAAACAACTACCTATCTGTTACAAACAACTACCTATCTGTTACAAACTACCTATATGTTACAAACAACTACCTATCTGTTACACTCAACTACCTATCTGTTACAAACAACTACCTATCTGTTACAAACAACTACCTATCTGTTACAAACAACTACCTATCTGTTACAAACAACTACCCATCTGTTACAAACAACTACCTATCTGTTACACTCAACTACCTATCTGTTACAAACAACTACCTATCTGTTACACTCAACTACCTATCTGTTACAAACAACTACCTATCTGTTACAAACAATTACCTATCTGTTACAATCAACTACCTATCTGTTACAAACAACTACCTATCTGTTACAAACAACTACCTATCTGTTACAAACTACCTATCTGTTACAAACAACTACATATCTGTTACACTCAACTACCTATCTGTTACAAACAACTACCTATCTGTTACACTCAACTACCTATCTGTTACACTCAACTACCTATCTGTTACAAACAACTACCTATCTGTTACAAACAACTACCTATCTGTTACAAACTACCTATATGTTACAAACAACTAATCTGTTACAAAACTACCTATCTGTTACAAACAACTACCTATCTGTTACACTCAACTACCTATCTGTTACAAACAACTACCTATATGTTACAAACAACTACCTATCTGTTACAAACAACTACCTATCTGTTACAAACAACTACCTATCTGTTACAAACAACTACCTATCTGTTACAAACTACCTATATGTTACAAACAACTACCTATCTGTTACAAACTACCTATCTGTTACAAACAACTACCTATCTGTTACACTCAACTACCTATCTGTTGCAAACAACTACCTATCTGTTATTATTGTTACAAACAACTACCTATATGTTACAAACAACTACCTATCTGTTACAAACAACTACCTATATGGTACAAACAACTACCTATCTGTTACAAACTACCTCTCTGTTACAAACAACTACCTATCTGTTACACTCAACTACCTATCTGTTACAAACAACTACCTATCTGTTACAAACTACCTATCTGTTACAAACTACCTATCTGTTACAAACTACTACCTATCTGTTACAAAACTACCTATCTGTTACAAACTACCTATCTGTTTTACAAACAACTACCTATCTGTTACACTCAACTACCTATCTGTTACAAACAACTACCTATCTGTTACACTCAACTACCTATCTGTTACAAACAACCACCTATCTGTTACAAACAACTACCTATCTGTTACACTCAACTACCTATCTGTTACAAACAACTACCTATCTGTTACACTCAACTACCTATCTGTTACAAACAACTACCTATCTGTTACAAACAACTACCTCTCTGTTACACTCAACTACCTATCTGTTACAAACAACTACCTATCTGTTACACTCAACTACCTATCTGTTACAAACAACTACCTATATGTTACAAACAATTACCTATCTGTTACAATCAACTACCTATCTGTTACAAACAACTACCTATCTGTTACAAACAACTACCTATCTGTTACACTCAACTACCTATCTGTTACAAACAACTACCTATCTGTTACACTCAACTACTTATCTGTTACAAACAACCACCTATCTGTTACAAACAACTACCTATCTGTTACAAACAACTACCTATCTGTTACACTCAACTACCTATCTGTTACACTCAACTACCTATCTGTTACAAACAACTACCTATCTGTTACAAACAACTACCTATCTGTTACAAACTACCTATATGTTACAAACAACTACCTATCTGTTACACTCAACTACCTATCTGTTACAAACAACTACCTATCTGTTACAAACAACTACCTATCTGTTACAAACAACTACCTATCTGTTACAAACAACTACCCATCTGTTACAAACAACTACCTATCTGTTACACTCAACTACCTATCTGTTACAAACAACTACCTATCTGTTACACTCAACTACCTATCTGTTACAAACAACTACCTATCTGTTACAAACAATTACCTATCTGTTACAATCAACTACCTATCTGTTACAAACAACTACCTATCTGTTACAAACAACTACCTATCTGTTACAAACTACCTATCTGTTACAAACAACTACATATCTGTTACACTCAACTACCTATCTGTTACAAACAACTACCTATCTGTTACACTCAACTACCTATCTGTTACACTCAACTACCTATCTGTTACAAACAACTACCTATCTGTTACAAACAACTACCTATCTGTTACAAACTACCTATATGTTACAAACAACTACCTATCTGTTACAAACTACCTATCTGTTACAAACAACTACCTATCTGTTACACTCAACTACCTATCTGTTACAAACAACTACCTATCTGTTACACTCAACTACCTATCTGTTACACTCAACTACCTATCTGTTACAAACAACTACCTATCTGTTACAAACAACTACCTATCTGTTACAAACAACTACCTATCTGTTACACTCAACTACCTATCTGTTACAAACAACTACCTATCTGTTACACTCAACTACCTATCTGTTACAAACAACTACCTATCTGTTACACTCAACTACCTATCTGTTACAAACAACTACCTATCTGTTACAAACAACTACCTATCTGTTACACTCAACTACCTATCTGTTACACTCAACTACCTATCTGTTACAAACAACTACCTATCTGTTACAAACAACTACCTATCTGTTACAAACAACTACCTATCTGTTACAAACAACTACCTATCTGTTACAAACAATTACCTATCTGTTACAATCAACTACCTATCTGTTACAAACAACTACCTATCTGTTACACTCAACTACCTATCTGTTACACTCAACTACCTATCTGTTACAAACAACTACCTATCTGTTACAAACAACTACCTATCTGTTACAAACAACTACCTATCTGTTACAAACAACTACCTATCTGTACAAACAACTACCTATCTGTTACAAACAACTACCTATCTGTTACACTCAACTACCTATCTGTTACACTCAACTACCTATCTGTTACACTCAACTACCTATCTGTTACAAACAACTACCTATCTGTTACAAACAACTACCTATCTGTTACAAAACAACTACCTATATGTTACAAACAACTACCTATCTGTTACAAACAACTACCTATCTGTTACAAACAACTACCTATCTGTTACACTCAACTACCTATCTGTTACACAACTAATCTGTTACAAACAACTACCTATCTGTTACAAACAACTACCTATCTGTTACAAACAACTACCTATCTGTTACAAACAACTACCTATCTGTACAAACAACTACCTATCTGTTACAAACAACTACCTATCTGTTACACTCAACTACCTATCTGTTACACTCAACTACCTATCTGTTACACTCAACTACCTATCTGTTACAAACAACTACCTATCTGTTACAAACAACTACCTATCTGTTACAAACAACTACCTATATGTTACAAACAACTACCTATCTGTTACAAACAACTACCTATCTGTTACAAACAACTACCTATCTGTTACAAACAACTACCTATCTGTTACAAAACTACCTATATGTTACAAACAACTACCTATCTGTTACAAACTACCTATCTGTTACAAACAACTACCTATCTGTTACACTCAACTACCTATCTGTTGCAAACAACTACCTATCTGTTATTATTGTTACAAACAACTACCTATATGTTACAAACAACTACCTATCTGTTACAAACAACTACCTATATGGTACAAACAACTACCTATCTGTTACAAACTACCTCTCTGTTACAAACAACTACCTATCTGTTACACTCAACTACCTATCTGTTACAAACAACTACCTATCTGTTACAAACTACCTATCTGTTACAAACTACCTATCTGTTACAAACTACTACCTATCTGTTACAAACTACCTATCTGTTACAAACTACCTATCTGTTTTACAAACAACTACCTATCTGTTACACTCAACTACCTATCTGTTACAAACAACTACCTATCTGTTACACTCAACTACCTATCTGTTACAAACAACCACCTATCTGTTACAAACAACTACCTATCTGTTACACTCAACTACCTATCTGTTACAAACAACTACCTATCTGTTACACTCAACTACCTATCTGTTACAAACAACTACCTATCTGTTACAAACAACTACCCTCTGTTACACTCAACTACCTATCTGTTACAAACAACTACCTATCTGTTACACTCAACTACCTATCTGTTACAAACAACTACCTATATGTTACAAACAATTACCTATCTGTTACAATCAACTACCTATCTGTTACAAACAACTACCTATCTGTTACAAACAACTACCTATCTGTTACACTCAACTACCTATCTGTTACAAACAACTACCTATCTGTTACACTCAACTACTTATCTGTTACAAACAACCACCTATCTGTTACAAACAACTACCTATCTGTTACAAACAACTACCTATCTGTTACACTCAACTACCTATCTGTTACACTCAACTACCTATCTGTTACAAACAACTACCTATCTGTTACAAACAACTACCTATCTGTTACAAAACTACCTATATGTTACAAACAACTACCTATCTGTTACACTCAACTACCTATCTGTTACAAACAACTACCTATCTGTTACAAACAACTACCTATCTGTTACAAACAACTACCTATCTGTTACAAACAACTACCCATCTGTTACAAACAACTACCTATCTGTTACACTCAACTACCTATCTGTTACAAACAACTACCTATCTGTTACACTCAACTACCTATCTGTTACAAACAACTACCTATCTGTTACACTCAACTACTTATCTGTTACAAACAACCACCTATCTGTTACAAACAACTACCTATCTGTTACAAACAACTACCTATCTGTTACACTCAACTACCTATCTGTTACACTCAACTACCTATCTGTTACAAACAACTACCTATCTGTTACAAACAACTACCTATCTGTTACAAACTACCTATATGTTACAAACAACTACCTATCTGTTACACTCAACTACCTATCTGTTACAAACAACTACCTATCTGTTACAAACAACTACCTATCTGTTACAAACAACTACCTATCTGTTACAAACAACTACCCATCTGTTACAAACAACTACCTATCTGTTACACTCAACTACCTATCTGTTACAAACAACTACCTATCTGTTACACTCAACTACCTATCTGTTACAAACAACTACCTATCTGTTACAAACAATTACCTATCTGTTACAATCAACTACCTATCTGTTACAAACAACTACCTATCTGTTACAAACAACTACCTATCTGTTACAAACTACCTATCTGTTACAAACAACTACATATCTGTTACACTCAACTACCTATCTGTTACAAACAACTACCTATCTGTTACACTCAACTAATCTGTTACACTCAACTACCTATCTGTTACAAACAACTACCTATCTGTTACAAACAACTACCTATCTGTTACAAACTACCATATGTTACAAACAACTACCTATCTGTTACAAACTACCTATCTGTTACAAACAACTACCTATCTGTTACACTCAACTACCTATCTGTTACAAACAACTACCTATCTGTTACACTCAACTACCTATCTGTTACACTCAACTACCTATCTGTTACAAACAACTACCTATCTGTTACAAACAACTACCTATCTGTTACAAACAACTACCTATCTGTTACACTCAACTACCTATCTGTTACAAACAACTACCTATCTGTTACACTCAACTACCTATCTGTTACAAACAACTACCTATCTGTTACACTCAACTACCTATCTGTTACAAACAACTACCTATCTGTTACAAACAACTACCTATCTGTTACACTCAACTACCTATCTGTTACACTCAACTACCTATCTGTTACAAACAACTACCTATCTGTTACAAACAACTACCTATCTGTTACAAACAACTACCTATCTGTTACAAACAACTACCTATCTGTTACAAACAATTACCTATCTGTTACAATCAACTACCTATCTGTTACAAACAACTACCTATCTGTTACACTCAACTACCTATCTGTTACACTCAACTACCTATCTGTTACAAACAACTACCTATCTGTTACAAACAACTACCTATCTGTTACAAACAACTACCTATCTGTTACAAACAACTACCTATCTGTACAAACAACTACCTATCTGTTACAAACAACTACCTATCTGTTACACTCAACTACCTATCTGTTACACTCAACTACCTATCTGTTACACTCAACTACCTATCTGTTACAAACAACTACCTATCTGTTACAAACAACTACCTATCTGTTACAAACAACTACCTATATGTTACAAACAACTACCTATCTGTTACAAACAACTACCTATCTGTTACAAACAACTACCTATCTGTTACAAACAACTACCTATCTGTTACAAACTACCTATATGTTACAAACAACTACCTATCTGTTACAAACTACCTATCTGTTACAAACAACTACCTATCTGTTACACTCAACTACCTATCTGTTGCAAACAACTACCTATCTGTTATTATTGTTACAAACAACTACCTATATGTTACAAACAACTACCTATCTGTTACAAACAACTACCTATATGGTACAAACAACTACCTATCTGTTACAAACTACCCTCTGTTACAAACAACTACCTATCTGTTACACTCAACTACCTATCTGTTACAAACAACTACCTATCTGTTACAAACTACCTATCTGTTACAAACTACCTATCTGTTACAAACTACTACCTATCTGTTACAAACTACCTATCTGTTACAAACTACCTATCTGTTTTACAAACAACTACCTATCTGTTACACTCAACTACCTATCTGTTACAAACAACTACCTATCTGTTACACTCAACTACCTATCTGTTACAAACAACCACCTATCTGTTACAAACAACTACCTATCTGTTACACTCAACTACCTATCTGTTACAAACAACTACCTATCTGTTACACTCAACTACCTATCTGTTACAAACAACTACCTATCTGTTACAAACAACTACCTCTCTGTTACACTCAACTACCTATCTGTTACAAACAACTACCTATCTGTTACACTCAACTACCTATCTGTTACAAACAACTACCTATATGTTACAAACAATTACCTATCTGTTACAATCAACTACCTATCTGTTACAAACAACTACCTATCTGTTACAAACAACTACCTATCTGTTACACTCAACTACCTATCTGTTACAAACAACTACCTATCTGTTACACTCAACTACTTATCTGTTACAAACAACCACCTATCTGTTACAAACAACTACCTATCTGTTACAAACAACTACCTATCTGTTACACTCAACTACCTATCTGTTACACTCAACTACCTATCTGTTACAAACAACTACCTATCTGTTACAAACAACTACCTATCTGTTACAAAACTACCTATATGTTACAAACAACTACCTATCTGTTACACTCAACTACCTATCTGTTACAAACAACTACCTATCTGTTACAAACAACTACCTATCTGTTACAAACAACTACCTATCTGTTACAAACAACTACCCATCTGTTACAAACAACTACCTATCTGTTACACTCAACTACCTATCTGTTACAAACAACTACCTATCTGTTACACTCAACTACCTATCTGTTACAAACAACTACCTATCTGTTACAAACAATTACCTATCTGTTACAATCAACTACCTATCTGTTACAAACAACTACCTATCTGTTACAAACAACTACCTATCTGTTACAAACTACCTATCTGTTACAAACAACTACATATCTGTTACACTCAACTACCTATCTGTTACAAACAACTACCTATCTGTTACACTCAACTACCTATCTGTTACACTCAACTACCTATCTGTTACAAACAACTACCTATCTGTTACAAACAACTACCTATCTGTTACAAACTACCTATATGTTACAAACAACTACCTATCTGTTACAAACTACCTATCTGTTACAAACAACTACCTATCTGTTACACTCAACTACCTATCTGTTACAAACAACTACCTATCTGTTACACTCAACTACCTATCTGTTACACTCAACTACCTATCTGTTACAAACAACTACCTATCTGTTACAAACAACTACCTATCTGTTACAAACAACTACCTATCTGTTACACTCAACTACCTATCTGTTACAAACAACTACCTATCTGTTACACTCAACTACCTATCTGTTACAAACAACTACCTATCTGTTACACTCAACTACCTATCTGTTACAAACAACTACCTATCTGTTACAAACAACTACCTATCTGTTACACTCAACTACCTATCTGTTACACTCAACTACCTATCTGTTACAAACAACTACCTATCTGTTACAAACAACTACCTATCTGTTACAAACAACTACCTATCTGTTACAAACAACTACCTATCTGTTACAAACAATTACCTATCTGTTACAATCAACTACCTATCTGTTACAAACAACTACCTATCTGTTACACTCAACTACCTATCTGTTACACTCAACTACCTATCTGTTACAAACAACTACCTATCTGTTACAAACAACTACCTATCTGTTACAAACAACTACCTATCTGTTACAAACAACTACCTATCTGTACAAACAACTACCTATCTGTTACAAACAACTACCTATCTGTTACACTCAACTACCTATCTGTTACACTCAACTACCTATCTGTTACACTCAACTACCTATCTGTTACAAACAACTACCTATCTGTTACAAACAACTACCTATCTGTTACAAACAACTACCTATATGTTACAAACAACTACCTATCTGTTACAAACAACTACCTATCTGTTACAAACAACTACCTATCTGTTACAAACAACTACCTATCTGTTACAAAACTACCATATGTTACAAACAACTACCTATCTGTTACAAACTACCTATCTGTTACAAACAACTACCTATCTGTTACACTCAACTACCTATCTGTTGCAAACAACTACCTATCTGTTATTATTGTTACAAACAACTACCTATATGTTACAAACAACTACCTATCTGTTACAAACAACTACCTATATGGTACAAACAACTACCTATCTGTTACAAACTACCTCCTCTGTTACAAACAACTACCTATCTGTTACACTCAACTACCTATCTGTTACAAACAACTACCTATCTGTTACAAACTACCTATCTGTTACAAACTACCTATCTGTTACAAACTACTACCTATCTGTTACAAACTACCTATCTGTTACAAACTACCTATCTGTTTTACAAACAACTACCTATCTGTTACACTCAACTACCTATCTGTTACAAACAACTACCTATCTGCTTTAAGTTGGTCTGATAGAAAACACTAAGCCCCCATCACCACACAGGCAGAGAAGCACACACACAAAAATAACGTGAAGGGGGTGGGATGGGGTGGCTAAGAACAGAATGAAGGTTAAGCATTTTCTATAAGCACCAGCAGGGCTGAATTTCAATTAGTGACAACATTTACAAGCTTGCGTAAGATGACACTATGTCTCAATCCACTTCGCTATAGCCTAACAAAGTTCATGTTCTTCATCCATCCCAAAGCTATATAATAATACTACCATGACATGACACACTATCATAACGCCTTGGGGAATTGTACCTGTGGCCGACTGACCGTTATGTCAATCAACTTGTGATTTTAGGTTTTATTCTAAATGATCGACAACATCCCCGTTCCATGTCTCATGTCATTTTCCACGTTCGTCAATTCGGAGATTGGACAGAATAATAACATAATATAAATAACAAATAGAAAATAGAATATAAACTCAATAAAATTGCATACTCCCAAAATAGCCTATAGACAGACTTTGTAAAAAATGTCTAAATGAGAGAGTAAATGTCCTGAATAAGTCCTATAGAACAAGTCCACCATTTCCCTCCTGTACTGTTCTGTGTTAATAATATAATAATATATGCCATTTAGCAGAAGCTTTTATCCAAAGCGACTTACAGTCATGTCTGCATACATTCTACGTATGGGTGGTCCCGGGAATCGAACCCACTACCCTGGCGTTACAAGCGCCATGCTCTACCAACTGAGCTACAGAAGGACCATGGCAGTTGAACTTATTCAGGAAGTTCCCTGCTCCTTGTGCTCTTTATCCCACTATGTCGGACAGCTGTAAAACTCGTGTAGACAGGTTGTCATACAACAATCAAAGCTTCAGTGAATGGACTGTAATGCTAAACATTTTAACATACAATACTCCCAACACTGGGACAGCGGCCCAGCCAATGCTCTAGCCACATGCTCCGGCGAGGAGGAGCTTGCAGCTCAAGTGGGATGCCAATCAAAGCATAAACTTCAGAAATTGTATCTGAGAGATCAGGCTGAGACCTGGGGGCAGAGGCACATCAGTTGGAGCTCAATAGTTGACGTGATCACATCCAACGGTATTACAGCGAAAGAGAGCAGCTGAGATTGAAAGAATATAACAGAAGAACCATTGTGACCTATTGCTGCTGTGCTTCCTGGACACTTTTCTCTTTGACTCCTTTACCCTTCGCGTCTCGTGTTCCGACGTGTTTTTGGCATACGACTCGGCGGAGAGGATGTCTTTCCCCCAGTTGGGCTACCCTCAGTACTTAAGTGCCTCCCAAGCGGTGTACGGCGGGGATCGCCCGGGGGTCCTGACTCCGTCGTCCCGGGGAGGGAGCTCTGAGTTAGCGGGAAACCAGTCGGCTGCTGCGGCTGCAGTCACCTCGGTGTTGGGCATGTACGCAAACCCCTACACTGCACACAACTACAGCGCATTCCTTCCTTACAGCAGCGCTGACCTGGCTCTGTTCTCTCAAATGGTAAGGGCTGTTTCTATACTTCTGGTGTTGTATTATAGTGGTCTGTATGGTTGCTTTACGTCAAAGTGTGTCACTTATTTTGCCTGGGAAACAAAAGCACGTGAAAAGACGGCTGAGAACTATTCATTCTGCGCTTTCTTTGCAAGTTGCATATACTCGCGCTCTCCGAAAGTTTGTTGATAAGAAATGACAATGCATCTCTAACTTTTATCTACACGTCTTAAATATTGGAGCAATGTTCATTGTATTCATTATCACTTTGGAAGTGTATTAGTCGTTTGAAGTGGGAGTTTGTTCCAGCTGCATTCAAATCAGTGTTGATCTACAAGACGAGACGAAAACCTGTGTGCCGTTCGGTTTGAGGGAGACGTTATTTACTATAAAAGAGCGTTTAGTCGAGACAATGGTGCTTGTGACACAAATGATATAGTTTAGTTGATTTTAATTATTATAGCATTGGTCATCGGCTTCTGAAATTTCACTAAAGACAGCTATTCGTTTTGGTGAATCGAAACAACAAAGGCCTTTGAATGAATTTGTCACGCACACAAATCATTTAACTGTTAGGATAATAATAATAATAGTAGCTATATAAACAAAACCATTACGTCAAAACATAGTCCAGGCCTCGACAATGACCTAGACATTATATTATCATTCTGTCTCGCAACATAGTTCTACTTTCTTGTATTCATTTCGAGGAAAATTATTTGAGGGTAAGACGTACGTATTTATGAAATATATATTTTTAAGGTTTATAGCCTGACATGTAAAAATAACCATTTACACATACTTCCCAAAAGAATGCAGTTCATCGCTACAGCACCCGGCAGCGTGTCCAGGCCTTCTTTAATTAACAGACGTCACAGTTTCTCCTTCTGCGTCAAATAAATCATTTACAATCATGTTGACATTGACATTTTATACTGTCCTACAAAATACACTTCATTTAACAATTGCAATACTTACTTCCATCTGTATTTGATACAGAAATAGTATTTCTTAAATAACAATAGGAACAGACTAGGCCGCAGTGGCAACTGACACCATTTCGGTCAAACGCATTAAAAGTAGTTCTACTCACCTCAGTAATTAAAACGCCAAAACGTATCATGAATATATGTGTGTGTATAGCTATACTCTATATGAAGGCTTAATTATAATACATCAGTTATGAGTATTATAGTTTTCGGAACTTTTGGACGTTATTGAAGGACATTAATCCCAAACTGTAATTCACATAAACGAGTGGCATAAACGAGTTACAGGGATATCCAAGCGAGTAGGCCCATTTTTAAATACTATTCATGTCGAAATATATGCGTGGTATTAGGAATTTATAGAAATTCACGTGTTTCTAAGCAACATATTAACCAATCCTGTGGCGTTGTTCATCCTTCCAGGGCTCCCAGTACGAGCTGAAGGACAGTCCTGGCGTCCACCCCGGCAGCTTCGCGGCCCACACCTCGCCAGCTTTCTACCCTTACGGTCAGTTCCAGTACGGGGACCCGGCCAGGCCCAAGAACGCGACCCGGGAGAGTACCAGCACGCTGAAGGCCTGGCTCAATGAGCACAGGAAGAACCCCTACCCCACCAAGGGAGAGAAGATCATGTTGGCCATCATTACTAAGATGACCCTGACGCAGGTGTCCACCTGGTTCGCTAACGCCAGGAGGAGGTTGAAGAAGGAGAACAAGGTGACGTGGGGAGCCAGGAGTAAAGAGGACGAGGATGGAAACATCTTCGGCTCCGACAACGAGGGAGACGCGGAGAAGAACGATGACGAGGAGGAGATCGATCTAGAGAGCATCGATATAGACAAGATAGACGACAACGATGGAGATCAGAGCAATGAGGAGGACGATGATAAACCGGAGGGCAGAGCGCGAAACCGAGAACTGGACAGTCTAGAGAAACGGCGGGCCTTCGCTCTGCAGCACGAGGCCTTCGACAAATCTAAGAACTCAATTTCCTCCGGGAAGGAACTTTCTGATAGCAACAGCAACACCAGAGTTGTGTCCCCGGACAGACAGGGAGGTTTTCAGCTCCCAGTGAACAATAAGCCTAAAATCTGGTCGTTAGCTGAGACGGCTACCAGTCCTGATAGTTCTGTCAAGTCCACGTCTCCCTCCGGCCCTACCGGTCACACCCCGCCTCAGATGCAACACCCAGCCTTCCTGCCCTCTCACGGACTATACACCTGTCAGATAGGCAAGTTCCACAACTGGACCAACGGAGCTTTCCTGGGGCAGAACTCTCTGCTCAATGTCCGGTCGTTTCTAGGAGTTAATCAGCACCATCATCATAACCTCCACTTACAGACCCAGCTGCAGCAGCAGGCCTCGGTGTTGGTGTCGCCCGGAGCCTCGCCACAACTCAGCCCCAAGCACATAGGTAGGTCTGCACCAGTTAGGATCGTCTGCCCAAAAGCTTTATTTACTGTTATATTTGGGAAGCAAAAATCATAGAAGATACTGTTAATGCAGAATGCATAGCCTATCAATTGTATTTTGTCCAAAAGTACTTTTTTAAAACGATTAAAAATGTCTACTCACACACACACACACACACACACACACACACACACACACACACACACACACACACACACACACACACACACACACACACACACACACACACACACACACACACACACACACACACACACCCACATTATTTGTTATAATAATGATCATTATAATAATAACAATGACACAGCAGCATTAAGTTATTACTTGGGTATTTAATAAAAATAAAATATATGTTTTTGGTAATTTTGTAATGAGTTAAATCCTTTTATTTCAGACCGTGAAAACGTTGTAAGAAGTGTCTCTCCTCCAACGCAATCTCTGAAGTCCTCATTCAGACCCCTTCATGATGGGTAAGACGCTGTTTGAATCATTGGCTAAACGCAGTTTAAATTATAACAGTAAGACTGATATTCTAATATTGTAATATCAAATGATTTCCTCCAAAATGGTGCCATTCTGCGGTGTGTTGTGGTTAGGCTGTTAGAAGGTATAGGGACTGGTTTCTTGGTGGACAGACGTGAGAGATGGGTCTGGCTTCTAAAAAAGAGTTGTTCTCCCCCGGGTGACACGGGGTTTCGGCTCCAGCCGCCCCCCCCCCCTCTCCTAATTCCCTCCCTCTGGAGGCTGACTACTTATCAAGTCCCCCGTAAAACGGGACCTGTCTGGGGCTCGGCTTCCCTAAAGACCCCGGGGAGCAGCCCGGCCCTGGGGAGCGTTCTAGCAGAAGACTTCTCCCCGTCTGGAGTGCTAACATTTACACAGACCCTCTTTCTTCCCACTGTTAGCACTAGGCCGCTGCTGGCAGTACCATCCTCAAATGACGGCCTGTTTGTGTGTGTGGTTTGGCATGTATTATACACACGTGGGATCAATCATTCGTGTCATAAATGATATGCTTTAAATACAAGTTCCTGATATAGGTAAAAACGCGTCGCAGGAACACTTGAAGAGATATAGAATCCTAGATGACATGTTCTGTATGTTGACCCAGTGACTAGGCTACTTGAAAATACTATTCTATTGTATAGAAAAACGGTTCTGTCTTTTCATTGTTCTCTTCGTCCTCCTCTGTGCTCTTTCAGCCCCAGGACTCAGCAAGAAGCCCCGCAGCTGGTTCTAACGGCCCTCTCCTCGGCTTGATCAAGACATTCTGCCCTGGGGAAAAAAATACTGTACGCACTCAGAAAAGGACAATGAGAAATAACTTAATTCACCATAGCATTCAAGAGCAAATGGCTCATTTGATATAAACTCCTGTGGCAGGATCTTGTCTATTGTTGTAAATAATGGCGCCTGTTATTCCCTGCTCTTTACCCCGGGACGTTTGGTAGTCTTTTCCTTCTGTCTTTCTTCTGCTCTGTACATACACTGATTTACATGTGTAAATAGTGCGTTGACGACATTTGTCCAGATCGTATATTTTGTCTAATAAACTAAATGAAATTATTGAGAAATCAGAATATAGATCTTTTTGGTTTTTTTCTGTATTTTCTGGATCAAACAGCTCTGACACGGTGACATATTTAGAGAACAGGGGACGCTCTCTGTTGCACAATATTATTCAACAATTTGATTCAACCTAGTAGATTATTATGAGTATAATTATTATTACTAATAATAACACTAACAATAATAATAATAACAATAATAATATTGTCATTATTATTATTGTTAGTGTTATTATTATTATTGCTATTATTATTATTAGTAGCAGTAGTAGTATTACTACACACATCCGTCAGGGTAAATGTCTTATCATAACTAACGCTAAGACGTTTCATTCCAATGTAATCATTAGCAGCTGAGAGGAACCCGCCTCGCACCTCGTCCCCTGTGAGAGAGAGGGTCGAGCGGGTAAAGCAGCGGATAATACCGACCCTCTCATCTAATGTTATTCCACTTTCTCCAGTTAAATGGGGAGGGAGCGTCGACGCATTGAGGTGCTAATAACCGGCCAGATGGTTGCTGGTGCCGGGAAATGGACAGAAGCAGCTGGGAGCATCATTAAGTAATAATGTGGGAACGCCCTGCCCAAACAAAATCAAATGGTTAAAATCTAATCTGTCAGAAAGAGAAGTCGATTCGGTAATATATTATTAATAGTGAGAGGTTAGCGGTCAGGTGACGTTGTTAGCAGGGTTACTAACTGTGTTGGGGTCCGGCCAGCTACATGTGATCGGAAAAGTTATTGGGACTGAAGGAAGCTCATTCTATGCAATCACTTTAATAATAGTTTCACGGTGAGGAACAACTGCAAGGATTATAGTGATGTCATTTGAAGTGTAACATTGTTTTGGTTATTGGAATGAACGGTGGTAATGTGGATCCACAACGATCAGACTTCACTGCAGAATCAGAACGATATCTTAGGCCGACATTAAACACGATAATATTAACAGGTTTCATTCAAATTAAAACTACTATTATACAAATATAAACCAATAATAGCCACCTAAAACTGGTTTTATAACAATTACATTTCCTGTTACATATTTTGTGGGGATAACGCAATGTCAACATCCCTACTGAAAATGGTTCAATTGAATATTTTATTGTAGTATTTGCAATAGACGAATATATGTTGTATTCGCTGTTTGGAGGTATGGCAGGCTGAACGTATCGGCTGGCTCGGTGCCTGTCTATTGTTGTATCACAGCGACCTCTATAGGCTTCAGTACATTTACAGATAAATAATATAGACCAAGTCAAAATATTTTCACTTTAAACTCTAGAAACACTTGACAACTTGGAACTTTTTACAACTTCGAATAAGCAACCAAAGTTAGCCAATAATATGAGTCAAAAGATTATATGTTATCAACGTTTTATTTGCTCCGAAGTGGCGGAGCGGTTTACGGCACTGCGTCTCAGTGCTTGTGTCATACACTACAGACACATTGGTTCGATTCCAGGCTGTATCACAACCGGCCGTGATTAGGAGTCCCATAGTGTAGCGCACAATTGGCCCAGCGTCGTCCGGGTTCGGGTTTGCCCGGGGTAGGGCCTCATTGTAAATAAGAATGTATTTTCTTAACTGACTTTCCTAGTTAAATAAAGGTTAAATAAAATAAACTATCTCACAGTGTGTGTGGTCAGATAAAGTTTAGAATATAATTACTCTTAGAAGATTGGAAACATATGTTCTATATAGACTTTAAACCATAACCGTTTTCCCTTGCCCCGTTGCTTGTGAGGGTCAAATCATTTCCATTCAGCGTTCAGGCTATTTAAAATACTTGTTTTCGAATCATTTTACAAAGACTAAAGATTGGTGTTGTCCTATATTAGTAAACTTGAGAGATTATTTCGCAATGAAAACTTATTTGAGTATTTTTTTCCAAAGAGCAAGGCAGAGTGACGGAGGTCTAACAGAATTGAATTAATCAAATGAAGATCTAGGCCACCTCAGTGCGCACTGCAGCAGTCTCCACCGTGTTAATTCCGGGGTCAAAGTGGCTTTATTTTTCAGTAAACGTTGACTTCTCTCAAGGAGAGGAACATTTATGCGCATAAATTTGTGACATTTTGATGGCAGTTCGCTAAACAGTTACGCCGTTAAAAGCCTGTTATAAAATTAACCAGGTCAGGGGTGGTAAAGGCAGGACAGGGTCAGATGTGTTTGTTGTGCCTTCTGTCAAAAACACAATTCATTATATTATCAGCAACTTTGTTTAGCTATACACCGAGCTCAGCCATCTCTCAGATCTCCGTCGGTAGGTTAATTCATGTATGGATTTGGGGATGATGATTACTTCTGTAAGATCACGCGCCATGAAGTTTCAATCGCCCTTGTAAATTACTATGAAGGATAAAAAGGAAAATCAACCCAGTCAAGACGCAACACGAAACGCAGAAATAAAAAAAGTACTTATAATATAATGAACCAGATAATGTCTGAATAAACAACACGCCTCCGTGTTTAAATGCGCTGATATATTCAGATGGACAAAAGACAGCCCTTCCCGGAAGTCAAGGCATGGAATGTCCATCTTTTACTCGACATTCGCACGTCACATCTTCTCACGAGCCTTTTGTAGTTGAAATGAAATAACCCCCCCGGTGTCTGGTTTCTGGGTTTTGTAGCGAAGCACCTTGAGGTTTGCAGCGCCGCTATAGCTGCAGCCTGCCATTATATTACGTTTCCCTAATATATACAACAACACAAATCATTTAGCGGTGGATGTACAGTTGATTGTTTAATGAGTAATAAAGCGGCTAGGAGCCTATAATTAGTCTGTCACTGTGAGCTGGTCCTCCCAGCGCCCCGGGCCACAGCGGAGAGAGACGCCATTAACACGCCAAACAAATACATTTAAGACAGCGTAGAGATACACTGGAGAGGTGGTCCGATGTTAATAATGCTAAGGAAAGTTATCTAATGTTTACCGCCTGTTATTTAGTGGCCAACAAGTGTAAACGACAAAACACAAAAACAACAGCCCATGGCGTAATAAAGTAACAACAATTATTATTAGTTTAATGACAGAAATTATTATAATAATGAGCAGTAGGGGCCTTTTCCAATGAATTAAAGTGAAATACAGTTTAATATATTATTGATTTAATGGTTGCTCATGTGATAAAACACAGAAATATAGAAAAAAAATTACATGTATTAAAAGATTTCAAATTAATTAGACTTTTAATCATTCCTATTAACAAAATAGAAGTTACATACATTTTAATAATGAATACATAAACATTGGATGCCAATGACTAAATTGCTGCTATTTTGAGGAAGAACATTGGACATATGGGAATCCAGAAAGTGTACAATATCCTAATATAATAATATATGCCATTTAGCAGACGCTTTTATCCAAAGCGACTTACAGTCATGTGTGCATACATTCTACGTATGGGTGGTCCATATTATTATTTAACTAGGATCGAACCCACAACCCTGGCGTTACAAGCGCCATGCTCTACCAACTGAGCTACAGAAGGACCATCCTAACACAATATGTTGTTGACACTCATGTTATTATTTACCCAGGCCTAACCCGGTCTAACCCTAACCCAGGCCTAACCCAGTCTAACCCTAACCCTAACCTGGTCTAACCCGGTCTAATCCTAACCCTAACCCGATCTAGCACTAACCCGATCTAACCCTAACCCTGTTAACTCTCATATTATTATTTAACTAGGCAAGTTAGTTCAGAACACGCCTTATTTACTGGCTTGTCCCGGCCTAACCCAGTCTAACCCTAACCTAACCCGTTCTAACCCGGTCTAACCCGGTCTAACCCGGTCTAACCCTAAACCTAACCCGGTCTAACCCGGTCTAACCCGGACCCTAACCCTAACCCGGTCTAACCCTAACCCTAACCCGGCCTAACCCGGCCTAACCCTAACCCGGACCCTAACCCTAACCCACCCTAACCCGGCCAAACCCTAACCCGGCCTAATCCAGCCTAACCCGGTCTAACCCGGTCTAACCCGGACCCTAACCCTAACCCGGACAGCGCTGGGACACATATTTTCCATGTGGTCTCGGGCCGTGGTCTCGGGCCGTGGTCTCGGGCCGTGGTCTCGGGCCGTGGTCCCACACCATACTGTGCCTTTTGTTGCTGAACACCAACAGTAACCCTTTGCTGCCTGAAATCTGACACAATGTAGCGATCCATTTACTTTGCTGTAGAGTTGTGTCTTGTGTGTGAGTGTGGGTGAGCAGAGAGGTGACACCGCGGAGGGAAAGTTTATCACTGGCTTGTCTTTTGGCAGGAGCAGCCTATTCACCCAACCCTCTGCTTTACAACACAGTCGTCTCTGCCTCTTTCATCCAGAGATGTCTGTTGTCTTTCTGAAGATGCCTTAATCCAATCATCTCCATAGTGAGAGAGCTGGCTGAATACCTCCTGTAGTTTGGGCCCAGCTGGGAGCGACAAGTCAGTCAGTAGCAACACTACAACAATGTCCCAACACCGTGTTCAGCTGACTACTCTGCTGCTCCTTGTTTCAGGAACACAATGGGTTGAATGGGACGGGGCATGGTCGCAGGCCTTTCTTTCCAAGAGGAACAGGTCAGTATCAAACACGCCACAGGAAGAGACAGGGTTGGTGGGGGCTGGATGAGACTGGGTTGGTGGGGGCTGGATGGGACTGGGTTGAATGGGACGGATGGCATGGTCGCAGGCCTTTCTTTCCAAGAGGAACAGGTCAGTATCAAACACGCCACAGGAAGAGACTGGGCTGGTGGGGGTGGGGGCTGGATGGGACTGGGTTGAATGGGACGGATGGCATGGTCGCAGGCCTTTCTTTCCAAGAGGAACAGGTCAGTATCAAACACGCCACAGGAAGAGACTGGGTTTGGATGGGGCTGGATGAGACTGGGTTGGTGGGGGTTGGATGGGACTGGGTTGGTGGGGGCTGGATGGGACAGGGTTGGTGGGGGCTGGATAGGACAGGGTTGGTGGGGGCTGGATGGGACAGGGTTGGTGGGGGTTGGATGGGACAGGGTTGGTGGGGGCTGGATGGGACTGGGTTGGGACTGGGTTGGGGGGCTGGATGGGACTGGGTTGAATGGGACGGATGGCATGGTCTGGGCAGGCTCCAAGAGGAACAGGTCAGTTCAAACACGCCACAGGAAGAGACTGGGTTGGTGGGGGCTGGATGGGACTGGGTTGGTGGGGGCTGGATGGGACAGGGTTGGTGGGGGCTGGATGGGACTGGGTTGGTGGGGCTGGATGGGACTGGGTTGGTCACAGGAAGCTGGATGGGACAGGGTTGGTGGGGGCTGGATGGGACTGGGTTGGTGGGGGCTGGATGGGACTGGGTTGAATGGGACGGATGGCATGGTCACAGGCCTTTCTTTCCAAGGAACAGGTCAGTTGGTGGGGGCCGCCACAGGAGACTGGGTTGGTGGGGGCTGGATGGGACTGGGTTGGTGGGGGCTGGACGCATGGTCACAGGAAGAGACTGGGTTGGTGGGGGCTGGATGGGACTGGGTTGGTGGGGGCTGGATGGGATGGGACTGAACATGTTGAACTGGGTTGGTGGGGCTGGATGGGATGGGTTGGTGGGGGCTGGATGGGACTGGGTTGGTGGGGGCCAAGGGACTGGGTTGGTGGGGCTGGAAGAGACTGGGTTGGTGGGGGCTGGATGGGACAGGGTTGGTGGGGGCTGGATGGGACTGGGGGTTGGTGGGGGCTGGATGGGACAGGGTTGGTGGGGGCTGGATGGGACTGGGTTGGTGGGGGCTGGATGGGACAGGGTTGGTGGGGGCTGGATGGGACTGGGGGTTGGTGGGGGCTGGATGGGACTGGGTTGGACAGGGGGGCTGGATGGGACAGGGTTGGTGGGGGCTGGATGGGACTGGGTTGGTGGGGGCTGGATGGGACTGGGTTGGTGGGGGCTGGATGGGACTGGGTTGGTGGGGGCTGGATGGGACAGGGTTGGTGGGGGGCTGGATGGGACTGGGTTGGTGGGGGCTGGATGGGACTGGGTTGGTGGGGGGGGCTGGATGGGACAGGGTTGGTGGGGGCTGGATGGGACTGGGTTGGTGGGGGCTGGATGGGACTGGGTTGAATGGGACGGGGCTGGGCCTTTCTTTCAAGAGGAACAGGGAGACAGGGTTGGTGGGGGCTGGATGGGACTGGGTTGGTGGGGGCTGGATGGGACTGGGTTGGGGGGGGCTGGATGGGACAGGGTTGGTGGGGGCTGGATGAGACTGGGTTGGTGGGGGCTGGATGGGACTGGGTTGAATGGGGCTGGATGAGACAGGGTTGGTGGGGGCTGGATGGGACTGGGTTGGTGGGGGCTGGATGGGACTGGGTTGGTGGGGGATGGATGGAGACTGGGTTGGTGGGGGCTGGATGGGACTGGGTTGGTGGGGGCTGGGGGACTGTTGATGGGTGGATGGGGATGGGGACTGGGTTGGTGGGGGCTGGATGGGACAGGGTTGGTGGGGGCTGGACTGGGTTGGGACTGGGTTGGTGGGGGATGGATGAGGGGCTGGATGGGTTGGTGGGGGGCTGGATGGGACTGGGTTGGTGGGGGCTGGATGGGACTGGGTTGGTGGGGGCTGGATGAGACTGGGTTGGTGGGGGCTGCTGGATGAGACTGGGTTGGTGGGGGCTGGATGGGACTGGGTTGGTGGGGGCTGGATGGGACAGGGTTGGTGGGGGCTGGATGAGACTGGGTTGGTGGGGGCTGGATGAGACTGGGTTGGTGGGGGCTGGATGGGACAGGGTTGGTGGGGGCTGGATGAGACTGGGTTGGACTGGATGGGTTGGTGGGGGCTGGATGGGACTGGGGGCTGGATGAGATGGGACGGATGGCATGGTCACAGGCTTTCTTTGGAGGAACAGGTCAGTTCAAACACGCCACAGGAAGAGACTGGGTTGGTGGGGGGGGCTGCTGGATGGGACTGGGTTGGTGGGGGCTGGATGGGACTGGGTTGGTGGGGGCTGGGGGACTGGGTTGGTGGGGGCTGGGACTGGGTTGGTGGGGCTGGATGGGACTGGGTTGGTGGGGGCTGGATGGGACTGGGTTGGTGGGGGCTGGATGGGACTGGGTTGGTGGGGGCTGGATGGGACTGGGTTGGTGGGGGCTGGATGGGACTGGATGGGGGTTGGTGGGGGCTGGATGGGACAGGGTTGGTGGGGGCTGGTTGGGTGGTGGGGCTGGATGGGACTGGGTTGGTGGGGGCTGGATGGGACTGGGTTGGTGGGGGCTGGGGCTGGATGGATGGGACTGGGTTGGGACTGGGTGGTGGGGCTGGATGGGACTGGGTTGGTGGGGGCTGGATGGGACTGGGTTGGTGGGGGCTGGATAGACTGGGTTGGTGGGGGCTGGATGGAGACTGGGTTGGTGGGGGCTGGATGGGACTGGGTTGGTGGGGGCTGGATGAGACTGGGTTGGTGGGGGCTGGATGAGACTGGGTTGGTGGGGGCTGGATGGGACTGGGTTGGGAGTGGGGGCTGGATGGGACTGGGGGCTTGGTTGGGGGGCTGGATAGACTGGGTTGGTGGGGGCTGGAGACTGGGTTGGTGGGGGCTGGAATGGAGACTGGGTTGGTGGGGGCTGGATGGGACTGGGTTGGTGGGGGCTGGATGGGACTGGGTTGGTGGGGGCTGGATGGGACTGGGTTGGTGGGGGCTGGAATAGACTGGGTTGGTGGGGGCTGGGGACTGGTTGGTGGGGGCTGGATGAGACTGGGTTGGTGGGGGCTGGATGGGACTGGGTTGGTGGGGGCTGGATGGGACTGGGTTTGGGGGCTGGGGGACTGGATGGGATATGGCCATTTGGTGGGGGCTGGATCCAAAGGACAGTCATGGGTTGGTGGGGGCTGGATGGGACTGGGTTGGTGGGGGCTGGATGGGACTGGGTTGAGCCACAGAAGGACTGGGTTGGTGGGGGCTGGGGACTGGGTTGGTGGGGGCTGGATGAGACTGGGTTGGTGGGGGCTGGAATGGACTGGGTTGGTGGGGGCTGGATGGGACTGGGTTGGTGGGGGCTGGATGGGACTGGGTTGGTGGGGGCTGGATGGGACTGGGTTGGTGGGGGCTGGATGGGACTGGGTTGGTGGGGGCTGGATGAGACTGGGTTGGTGGGGGCTGGATGAGACTGGGTTGGTGGGGGCTGGATGGGACTGGGTTGGTGAGGACTGGATAGCTGTGTTGGAGGGGCTTAGTTGTTTGGTTAGTTGAAGGGGGCTGCATGGTTCTTGTGGAGGGGGGAGGGGGCTGGATAGCTGGGTTAGAGGGGGCTGAGAATAGGTTGGGGCCTGAGACACATGGCTCTCTCACAAATAGCAACAACGACTTGGCAGCTGCTGATGATTCGCTCTCAAGCCCTGCTGACCAGGCCAGAACTGGCCAGAGTAGGCCAGAACAGGACAGAACAGGCCAGAACTGGCCAGAGTAGGCCAGAGGAGACCAGAACTGGCCAGAGTAGGCCAGAGGAGACCAGAACTGGCCAGAGTAGGCCAGAGGAGACCAGAACTGGCCAGAGTAGGCCAGAGCAGGCCAGAGGAGACCAGAACTGGCCAGAGTAGGCCAGAACAGACCAGAACAGACCAGAACTGGCCAGAGTAGGCCAGAACAGACCAGAACTGGCCAGAGTAGGCCAGAACAGGCCAGAACAGACCAGAACTGGCCAGAGTAGGCCAGAACAGACCAGAACAGACCAGAACTGGCCAGAGTAGGCCAGAACAGACCAGATCTGGCCAGAGCAGGCCAGAACAGACCAGAACTGGCCAGAGTAGGCCAGAGCAGGCCAGAACAGACCAGAACTGGCCAGAGTAGGCCAGAACAGGCCAGAACAGGACAGAGGAGAACGTGGAGGTAGACACTTTCTGGCTAATAAACAGCTCTGTGTTTTGATCAGCAGAGAGCAGAATAGCAGGACCATTCCCTGTGTGTCTGAGAGCAGATCAGAGATCCTCAGAGGTAACGGACCAGAGAAGCAACAAAACACTACTAGAGCCTTGTGGACAACATGTTGCTCTGCACCTTGGTCAAAACATACCCCAGATATACTGGGGGCTCATTAGGGTCAAAACAGCCCCAAATATACTGAGGCTTCATTAGGGTCAGATCACCCCCCAAATATACTGAGGGCTCATTAGAGTCAAAACACCCCCCAAATATACTGAGGGCTCATTAGGGCCAAAACACAAAACACGGCCAGACATACTGGGTGCTCATTAAGTTCAACTCATACTGCCAGATATACTGAGTGCTCATTAAAATGAAAACACAGCCCAGATATACTGGGGACTCATTAGGGTCAAAACACACTTGAGATATACTGAGGGCTCATTACGGTCAAAACAGCCTTCAAATATACTGAGGGCTCATTAGGGTCAAAACATGCAGTCAGGTATACTGACGGATCATTAGGGTCAAGACACACCCCAGATATACTGAGGCCTCATTTGGGCAAAAAACATGCGGTCAGGTATACTGACGGATCATTAGGGTCAAACCCCCTCCCAATATACTTGGAACTCATTAAGGTCAAAACACACAGCTGTAAATACCTGAGGGCTCATTAGGGTCAAAACACAACCAAGATATACAGGTGGCTCATTAGGGTCAAAACACACAGCCAGATATACTGAGGGCTCATTAGGTATAAAACAGCCCCCAGATATACTGAAGGCTCATTAGTGTCAAAACACACCCCAGATATACTGAGGGCTCATTAGGGTCAAAACATATCCCAAGATATACTGAGGGCTCATTAAGATCAAAACACACCCCAGATATACTGAGGGCTCGTTAAGATCAAAACACACCCCAGATATACTGAGGGCTCATTAGGGTCAAAACACACCCCAAGAAATACTGAAGGCTCATTAGGGTCAAAACATGCACCCCAGATATACTGAAGGCTCATTAGGGTCAAAACATACCCCAAGATATACTGAGGCTCATTTGGGTCAGGGTCAGAAATACTGAAGGCTCATTAGGTCAAAACAACCCCCCAATATACTGAAGGCTCATTAGTGTCAAAACACCCCCCAGATATACTGAAGGCTCATTAGTGTCAAAACACACCCCAGATATACTGAAGGCTCATTAGGGTCAAAACACACCCCAGATATACTGAAGGCTCATTAGTGTCAAAACACACCCCAGATATACTGAGGGCTCATTAGGGTCAAAACACACCCCAGATATACTGAAGGCTCATTAGGGTCAAAACATACCCCAAGATATACTGAGGGCTCGTTAAGATCAAAACACACCCCAGATATACTGAAGGCTCATTAGAATAAAAACATCCCCCCAAATATACTAAGGGCTCATTAGAATCAAAACATCCCCCCCAAATATACTAAGGGCTCATTAGAATCAAAACATCCCCCCAAATATACTAAGGGCTCATTAGAATCAAAACATCCCAAACCTATTAAGGATCCGCCTATTTTTTTTCTCAATATTCCCCTAAAATGACAAACCCAATGATATGCATATTATTGGTACCATTTGAAAGGAAACATTTGGAAGTTTATGTAAATGTGAAATGAATGTAGGAGAATATAACACATTAAATCTGGTAAAAGATAATACATAGAAAAAAACAAGCTGTTTCTTTGTACCATAATCTTTGAAATGCAAGAGAAAGGCCGTAATGTATTATTCCAGCCCAGGCGCAATGTAGATTTTGGCCACTAGATGGCAGCAGTGTACGTGCAATGTTTTAGACTGATCCAATGAACCATTGCATTACTGTTCAAAATGTTGCATCAAATCTGCCCAGATGTGCCTAATTGGTTTATTGATACATTTTCATGTTCATAATTGTGCCACTCTCCTCAAACAATAGCATGGTATTATTTCACTGTAATAGCTACTGTAAAGTGGACAGTGCAGTTAGATTAACAAGAATTTAAGCTTTCTGCCCATATTGATATGTCTGTGTTCTACTCCCTTCACAGAACAGCGCAAATTGGCTCTAACCAGAATAGAAAGAGAAGTAGGAGGCCCCGGTGCACACCTGAGCAAGAGGACAAGTACATTTCAGTGTTTAGTTTGAGTAAAACAGACGCCTCACAAGTCCCAAATGGCAGCTTCATTAAAAAGCGCCCGCAAAAACACCAGTCTCAAAGTCAACAGTGAAAAGGTGACTCTAGGATACTGGCCTATTTTCTGAACTCTATTTCTTGACCTACACTGTTGGTTAAGGGCTTGTAAGTAAGCATTTAATGGTAAGGTCTACACTGCATCAAATTGGTTAATTGGGGCTTGTAAGTAAGCATTTAATGGTTCATAATTGTGCCACTCTCCTCAAACAATAGCATGGTATTATTTCACTGGTTAATAGCTACTGTAAAGTGGAAGTGCATTTAATGGTAAGGTCTACACTGCCCATATTGGATATGTCTGTGGTTAAGGGCTTGTACAGTAAGCATTTAATGGTAAGGTCTACACTGTTGGTTAAGGGCTTGTAGGACAAGTACATTTCAGTATTTAATGGTAAGGTCTACACTGTTGGTTAAGGGGCTTGTAAGTAAGCATTTAATGGTAAGGTCTACACCAGTCTCAAAGTAAGCATTTAATGGTAAGGTCTACACTGTTGGTTACTGGCTTGTAAGTAAGCATTTAATGGTAAGGTCTACACTGTTGGTTAGGGGCTTGTAAGTAAGCATTTAATGGTAAGGTCTACACTGTTGGTTAAGGGCTTGTAAGTAAGCATTTAATGGTAAGGTCTACACTGTTGGTTAGGGGCTTGTAAGTAAGCATTTAATGGTAAGGTCTACACTGTTGGTTAAGGGCTTGTAAGTAAGCATTTAATGGTAAGGTCTACACTGTTGGTTAGGGGCTTGTAAGTAAGCATTTAATGGTAAGGTCTACACTGTTGGTTAAGGGCTTGTAAGTAAGCATTTAATGGTAAGGTCTACACTGTTGGTTAGGGGCTTGTAAGTAAGCATTTAATGGTAAGGTCTACACTGTTGGTTAGGGGCTTGTAAGTAAGCATTTAATGGTAAGGTCTACTGTTGGTTACTGCATTTAATTGGTTACACTGTTGGGGCTTGTAAGTAAGCATTTAATGGTAAGGTCTACACTGTTGGTTTGGGGCTTGTAAGTAAGCATTTAATGGTAAGTCTACACTGTTGGTTAATGTAAGCATTTAATGGTAAGGTCTACACTGTTGGTTAGGGGCTTGTAAGTAAGCATTTAATGGTAAGGTCTACACTGTTGGTTAAGGGCTTGTAAGTAAGCATTTAATGGTAAGGTCTACACTGTTGGTTAGGGGCTTGTAAGTAAGCATTTAATGGTAAGGTCTACACTGTTGGTTAGGGGCTTGTAAGTAAGCATTTAATGGTAAGGTCTACACTGTTGGTTAGGGGCTTGTAAGTAAGCATTTAATGGTAAGGTCTACACATGTTGTATTTGGCACATGTAACAGATACAATTTCATATGAGTTCAGTTGATGTGACAGTATTTAATAATCCTCTATACGGCTGACTGTATTTATTATTCCTCTATACGGCTGACTGTATTTATTATTCCTCTATACGGCTGACTGTATTTAATAATCCTCTATACGGCTGACAGTATTTATTATTCCTCTATACGGCTGACTGTATTTATTATTCCTCTATACGGCTGACTGTATTTATTATTCCTCTATACGGCTGACAGTATTTAATAATCCTCTATACGGCTGACTGTATTTATTATTCCTCTATACGGCTGACAGTATTTAATAATCCTCTATACGGCTGACAGTATTTATTATTCCTCTATACGGCTAACAGTATTTATTATTCCTCTATACGGCTAACAGTATTTAATAATCCTCTATACGGCTGACTGTATTTATTATTATCTATACGGCTAACTGTATTTAATAATCCTCTACCTCATCACACAATGTAACACTACCTCATCACACAATGACACAATGTAACACTACCTCATCACACAATGTAACACTACCTCATCACACAATGTAACACTACCTCATCACACAATGTAACACTACCTCATCACACAATGTAACACTATCTCAACACACAATGTAACACTACCTCATCACACAATGTAACACTACCTCATCACACAATGTAACACTACCTCAACACACAATGTAACACTACCTCATCACACAATGTAACACTACCTCATCACACAATGTAACACCACCTCATCACACAATGTAACACTACCTCATCACACAATGTAACACTACCTCATCACACAATGTAACACTACCTCATCACACAATGTAACACTACCTCATCACACAATGTAACACTACCTCATCACACAATGTAACACTACCTCATCACACAATGTAACACTACCTCATCACACAATGTAACACTACCTCATCACACAATGTAACACTACCTCATCACACAATGTAACACTACCTCATCACACAATGTAACACTACCTCATCACACAATGTAACACTACCTCATCACACAATGTAACACTACCTCATCACACAATGTAACACTACCTCATCACACAATGTAACACTACCTCATCACACAATGTAACACTACCTCATCACACAATGTAACACTACCTCATCACACAATGTAACACTACCTCATCACACAATGTAACACTACCTCATCACACAATGTAACACTACCTCATCACACAATGTAACACTACCTCATCACACAATGTAACACTACCTCATCACACAATGTAACACTACCTCATCACACAATGTAACACTACCTCATCACACAATGTAACACTACCTCATCACACAATGTAACACTACCTCATCACACAATGTAACACTACCTCATCACACAATGTAACACTACCTCATCACACAATGTAACACTACCTCATCACACAATGTAACACTACCTCATCACACAATGTAACACTACCTCAACAAACAATGTAACACTACCTCATCACACAATGTAACACTACCTCATCACAAAATGTAACACTACCTGCTCACACACTGCAAAACACATCACCTCATCACACAGTTAACACTTTCACCTCAATTCCGAAACGTCAATCTTTTTAGTAAGGGTAGGTACCTCAGCACCTGCTGTAGAACGGAGTTTGGTCACCAGTTTGGTCAATAACAGTTCTACCCACAGGGTTCCAGTCTCAATCTCTGCACCAATAACATAACTACACCCAGGGTTTCAGTCTCTATCTCTGCACCAATAACAGAACTACCCTCAGGGTTCTAGGCTCAATCTCTGCACCAATAACACAATTACACTCAGGGTTCTAGGCTCTATCTCTGCACCAATAACATAACTACACCCAGGGTTTCAGTCTCTATCTCTGCACCAATAACAGAACTACCCCCAGGGTTCTAGGCTCTATCTCTGCACCAATAACACAATTACACTCAGGGTTCTAGGCTCTATCTCTGCACCAATAACATAACTACCCTCAGGGTTCTAGGCTCTATCTCTGCACCAATAACATAACTACACCCAGGGTTTCAGTCTCTATCTCTACACCAATGACAGAACTATACTCCACAACGCTGAGTGTTTCAGACTGTTCGATAGGAGAGAGATAGAGAAGCCATTTTAAATGTCAGTGATTTATGATCTCAGAATAGTTATATGTTTATCTATCTGTCTTACAAAATGACAGATATGTGACAGATATGTCTTTTTGCATTAAAATATATTTTTTAATCTGACCGCTTGTCCTATTCAAACTCGGGTGAAAGTTCACCTCAAGATCAGCCCGTAAACTGAAGACTTTTCAAACAATCTAGTGTATTGGTGTATTTCTTCACATTTAACATGTCAGAAGTCACTAGGCCACCGTACTGATGTCTGTGTACAGTGCCTTGCCTTTTAACTATGATTAGGGCAGTCGTGATGCACTGCAGCCTTTCAAATATGGAGGAAAGCAGCTGACATGCCAGCAGTTGGTGCGAGGCAGGCAGGGGAGCACAGGATTGGACGATGAAGTTATCCCAACCTCCAAGTCCTCCGCAGGGTCTCCCAGCCTGTTGTTCCCAGACACACCGTCAGACCCACCGGCCCCAATCAGTGGCTTCAATGGCACCCTATTCCCTACATAGTGCACTACTTTGGACCAGAGGCCTATGGAACCCTATTCCCTATATAGTGCACTACTTTGGACCAGAGGCCTATGGCACCCTATTCCCTATATAGTGCACTATTTTGGACCAGAGGCCTATAGAACCCTATTCCCTATATAGTGCACTACTTTAGACCAGAGGCCTATAGAACCCTATTCCCTATATAGTGCACTACTTTAGACCAGAGTCCTATAGAACCCTATTCCCTATATAGTGCACTACTTTGGACCAGAGGCCTATAGAACCCTATTCCCTACATAGTGCACTACTTTGGACCAGAGGCCTATGGAACCCTATTCCCTATATAGTGCACTACTTTGGACCAGAGGCCTATAGAACCCTATTCCCTATATAGTGCACTATTTTGGACCAGAGGCCTATAGAACCCTATTCCCTATATAGTGCACTACTTTAGACCAGAGGCCTATAGAACCCTATTCCCTATATAGTGCACTACTTTAGACCAGAGTCCTATAGAACCCTATTCCCTATATAGTGCACTACTTTGGACCAGAGGCCTATAGAACCCTATTCCCTACATAGTGCTCTACTTTGGACCAGAGGCCTATGGGTTTTGGCCATTTGGGGCACAGGCAGAAATATAGAAGGGGGAGCAGGGTGGTGTAATCTGGTGCTATCTACCGTGTCAGTGCAGGAAGGTCTGGCACATTGATGTGTGCCTCTCCATCTCTCCTCAGGAAGCGCTGCTGAGAGTCTCTTTTTGAACTCCTGGGCTCGTCTGCTTCAGGAGCTGCTTCAAACCCTGACAGTTTAACAGCTGTGTGGAGCGACGCCGGGATGAAGGGCTTGTAGTGTATTACTTACACCATAATGTGATATTAACACTGGAGAGTATATACTGTAGTTTACACTATAGAGTGATATTAACACTGGAGAGTATATACTGTAGTTTACACTATAGAGTGATATTAACACTGGAAAGTATATACTGTAGTTTACACTATAGAGTGATATTAACACTGGAGAAGTATATACTATAGATTACACTATAGAGTGATATTAACACTGGAGACTATATACTGTAGATTACACTATAGAGTGATATTAACACTGGAGAAGTATATACTGTAGATTACACTATAGAGTGATATTAACACTGGAGTATATACTATAGTATATACTATAGTTTAACACAGTATATAGTAGTTTACACTATAGAGTGATATTAACACTGGATAGTATATACTGTAGTTTACACTATAGAGTGATATTAACACTGGTATATAGTAGTTTACTATAGAGTGATATTAACACTGGATAGTATATACTGTAGTTTACACTATAGAGTGATATTAACACTGGAGAAGTATATACTGCAGTTTACACTATAGAGTGATATTAACACTGGAGAGTATATACTGTAGTTTACACTATAGAGTGATATTAACACTGGAGACTATATACTGTAGTTTACACTATAGAGTGATATTAACACTGGAGAGTATATACTATAGATTACACTATAGAGTGATATTAACACTGGAGACTATATACTGTAGTTTACACTATAGAGTGATATTAACACTGGAGAAGTATATAATGTAGTTTACACTATAGAGTGATATTAACACTGGAGAATATATACTGTAGTTTACACTATAGAGTGATATTAACACTGGAGAAGTATATACTGTAGTTTACACTATAGAGTGATATTAACACTGGAGACTATATACTGTAGTTTACACTATAGAGTGATATTAACACTGGAGACTATATACTGTAGTTTACACTATAGAGTGATATTAACACTGGAGACTATATACTGTAGATTACACTATAGAGTGATATTAACACTGGAGAAGTATATACTGCAGTTTACACTATAGAGTGATATTAACACTGGAGAAGTATATACTGTAGTTTACACTATAGAGTGATATTAACACTGGAGAAGTATATACTGTAGTTTACACTATAGAGTGATATTAACACTGGATAGTATATACTGTAGTTTACACTATAGAGTGATATTAACACTGGAGAAGTATATACTATAGATTACACTATAGAGTGATATTAACACTGGAGACTATATACTGTAGTTTACACTATAGAGTGATATTACACACTGTAGATAGAGTATATAACACTATATACTGAGTTTACACTATAGAGTGATATTAACACTGTAGAGAGATATATACTATAGAGTTTACACTATAGAGTGATATTAACACTGGAGAGTATATACTGTAGTTTACACTATAGAGTGATATTAACACTGGAGACTATATACTATAGTTTACACTATAGAGTGATATTAACACTGGAGAGTATATACTGTAGTTTACACTATAGAGTGATATTAACACTGGAGAGTATATACTGTAGTTTACACTATAGAGTGATATTAACACTGGAGTGATATTAACACTGGAGAGTATATACTGTAGATTACACTATAGAGTGATATTAACACTGGAGACTATATACTGTAGATTACACTATAGAGTGATATTAACACTGGAGAAGTATATACTGTAGTTTACACTATAGAGTGATATTAACACTGGAGAAGTATATACTATAGATTACACTATAGAGTGATATTAACACTGGAGAAGTATATACTGTAGTTTACACTATAGAGTGATATTAACACTGGAGAGTATATACTATAGATTACACTATAGAGTGATATTAACACTGGAGAGTATATACTGTAGTTTACACTATAGAGTGATATTAACACTGGAGAAGTATATACTGTAGTTTACACTATAGAGTGATATTAACACTGGAGAGTATATACTGTAGTTTACACTATAGAGTGATATTAACACTGGAGTGTAGTTTACACTATAGAGTGATATTAACACTGGAGAGTATATACTGTAGTTTACTATAGAGTGATATTAACACTAGTTTACACTATAGAGTGATATTAACACTGGAGAATATATACTGTAGTTTACACTATAGAGTGATATTAACACTGGACTATATACTGTAGTTTACACTATAGAGTGATATTAACACTGAGAAGTATATACTGTAGTTTACACTATAGAGTGATATTAACACTGGAGACTATATACTGTAGTTTACACTATAGAGTGATATTAACACTGGAGAGTATATACTGTAGTTTACACTATAGAGTGATATTAACACTGGAGTATATACTATATACTGTAGTTTACACTATAGAGTGATATTAACACTGGAGAAGTATATACTGTAGTTTACACTATAGAGTGATATTAACACTGGAGAAGTATATACTGTAGTTTACACTATAGAGTGATATTAACACTGGAGAAGTATATACTGTAGTTTACACTATAGAGTGATATTAACACTGGAGACTATATACTGTAGTTTACACTATAGAGTGATATTAACACTGGAGACTATATACTGTAGATTACACTATAGAGTGATATTAACACTGGAGAAGTATATACTGCAGTTTACACTATAGAGTGATATTAACACTGGAGAAGTATATACTGTAGTTTACACTATAGAGTGATATTAACACTGGAGAAGTATATACTGTAGTTTACACTATAGAGTGATATTAACACTGGATAGTATATACTGTAGTTTACACTATAGAGTGATATTAACACTGGAGAAGTATATACTATATATTACACTATAGAGTGATATTAACACTGGTGACTATATACTGTAGTTTACACTATAGAGTGATATTAACACTGGAGAGTATATACTATAGATTACACTATAGAGTGATATTAACACTGGAGAGTATATACTATAGATTACACTATAGAGTGATATTAACACTGGAGAGTATATACTGTAGTTTACACTATAGAGTGATATTAACACTGGAGAAGTATATACTGTAGTTTACACTATAGAGTGATATTAACACTGGAGAAGTATATACTATAGATTACACTATAGAGTGATATTAACACTGGAGACTATATACTGTAGTTTACACTATAGAGTGATATTAACACTGGAGAGTATATACTATAGATTACACTATAGAGTGATATTAACACTGGAGACTATATACTATAGTTTACACTATAGAGTGATATTAACACTGGAGAGTATATACTGTAGATTACACTATAGAGTGATATTAACACTGGATAGTATATACTGTAGTTTACACTATAGAGTGATATTAACACTGGAGAGTATATACTGTAGATTACACTATAGAGTGATATTAACACTGGAGACTATATACTGTAGATTACACTATAGAGTGATATTAACACTGGAGAGTATATACTGTAGATTACACTATAGAGTGATATTAACACTGGAGAAGTATATACTGTAGTTTACACTATAGAGTGATATTAACACTGGAGAAGTATATACTATAGATTACACTATAGAGTGATATTAACACTGGAGAAGTATATACTGTAGTTTACACTATAGAGTGATATTAACACTGGAGAGTATATACTATAGATTACACTATAGAGTGATATTAACACTGGAGAGTATATACTGTAATTTACACTATAGAGTGATATTAACACTGGAGAAGTATATACTGTAGTTTACACTATAGAGTGATATTAACACTGGAGAATATATACTGTAGTTTACACTATAGAGTGATATTAACACTGGAGTGTAGTTTACACTATAGAGTGATATTAACACTGGTGACTATATACTGTAGTTTACACTATAGAGTGATATTAACACTGGAGTGTAGTTTACACTATAGAGTGATATTAACACTGGAGAATATATACTGTAGTTTACACTATAGTGATATTAACAGTGAGTATATACTAGTTTACACTATAGAGTGATATTAGTATATACTGTAGTTTACACTATAGAGTGATATTAACACTGAGACTATATATTAACACTGGTGATATTAACAGAATATATACTGTAGTTTACACTATAGAGTGATATTAACACTGGAGAGTATATACTGTAGTTTACACTATAGAGTGATATTAACACTGGAGAGTATATACTGTAGATTACACTATAGAGTGATATTAACACTGGAGAAGTATATACTGTAGTTTACACTATAGAGTGATATTAACACTGGAGAAGTATATACTGTAGTTTACACTATAGAGTGATATTAACACTGGAGAAGTATATACTGTAGTTTACACTATAGAGTGATATTAACACTGGAGAAGTATATACTGTAGTTTACACTATAGAGTGATATTAACACTGGAGAATATATACTGTAGTTTACACTATAGAGTGATATTAACACTGGAGTGTAGTTTACACTATAGAGTGGTATTAACACTGGAGAATATATACTGTAGTTTACACTATAGAGTGATATTAACACTGGAGAATATATACTGTAGTTTACACTATAGAGTGATATTAACACTGGAGTGTAGTTTACACTATAGAGTGGTATTAACACTGGAGAATATATACTGTAGTTTACACTATAGAGTGATATTAACACTGGAGACTATATACTGTAGTTTACACTATAGAGTGATATTAACACTGGAGAAGTATATACTGTAGTTTACACTATAGAGTGATATTAACACTGGAGAGTATATACTGTAGTTTACACTATAGAGTGATATTAACACTGGAGAAGTATATACTGTAGTTTACACTATAGAGTGATATTAACACTGGAGAGTATATACTGTAGTTTACACTATAGAGTGATATTAACACTGGAGAATATATACTGTAGTTTACACTATAGAGTGATATTAACACTGGAGAGTATATACTGTAGTTTACACTATAGAGTGATATTAACACTGGAGAAGTATATACTGTAGTTTACACTATAGAGTGATATTAACACTGGAGAAGTATATACTATAGATTACACTATAGAGTGATATTAACACTGGAGAAGTATATACTATAGATTACACTATAGAGTGATATTAACACTGGAGAGTATATACTGTAGATTACACTATAGAGTGATATTAACACTGGAGAGTATATACTATAGTTTACACTATAGAGTGATATTAACACTGGAGAAGTATATACTATAGATTACACTATAGAGTGATATTAACACTGGAGAGTATATACTATAGATTACACTATAGAGTGATATTAACACTGGAGAAGTATATACTATAGATTACACTATAGAGTGATATTAACACTGGAGAGTATATACTATAGTTTACACTATAGAGTGATATTAACACTGGAGAGTATATACTATAGTTTACACTATAGAGTGATATTAACACTGGAGAAGTATATACTAGTTTATAGAGTGATATTAACACTGGAGAAGTATATATAGAGTGATATTAACACTGGAGAGTATATACTATAGATTACACTATAGAGTGATATTAACACTGGAGAAGTATATACTATAGATTACACTATAGAGTGATATTAACACTGGAGAAGTATATACTGTAGTTTACACTATAGAGTGATATTAACACTGGAGAGTATATACTATAGTTTACACTATAGAGTGATATTAACACTGGAGAAGTATATACTATAGATTACACTATAGAGTGATATTAACACTGGAGAAGTATATACTATAGATTACACTATAGAGTGATATTAACACTGGAGAGTATATACTGTAGTTTACACTATAGAGTGATATTAACACTGGAGAGTATATACTATAGTTTACACTATAGAGTGATATTAACACTGGAGAAGTATATACTGTAGATTACACTATAGAGTGATATTAACACTGGAGAAGTATATACTATAGATTACACTATAGAGTGATATTAACACTGGAGAGTATATACTGTAGTTTACACTATAGAGTGATATTAACACTGGAGAGTATATACTGTAGTTTACACTATAGAGTGATATTAACACTGGAGAGTATATACTGTAGTTTACACTATAGAGTGATATTAACACTGGAGAGTATATACTGCAGTTTACACTACACCATAGGGTGAGTATTTATGAGGGCTCTCGTGTAGCAGGCAGAGGTGGCTGCGGGGTGTTAATTGGCAGGACTCAGTAGAGCCGTAGACCTGCCTTCATAATTCTCACACAGGCGGTGGCAGCGTAGAAAACCAAACGCTTATCCAACACCGCGCCAACACTCTCACTCAACCCCCTGACCTTCTGTCTCTGGGAAGAAAATAAAGATGCTTTCTGAAAAAAAGTGTCAATTCTACAGCCTGTCCACAATAAAAAGGTTCTCTGCTGCCCACTGGAAGAGCCTCTGTCCCAGCCCAGAGCCCAGCTCAGAATTCACATTCTGGGTCTGCTACAGGAGCAGTAAGAGCCTCTGTCCCAGCCCAGAGCCCAGCTCAGAATTCACATTCTGGGTCTGCTACAGGAGCAGTAAGAGCCTAGTACCCAGCCCAGAGCCCAGCTCAGAATTCACATTCTGGGTCTGCTACAGGAGCAGTAAGAGCCTAGTACCCAGCCCAGAGCCCAGCTCAGAGTTCACATTCTGGGTCTGCTGCAGGAGCAGTAAGAGCCTCTGTCCCAGCCCAGAGCCCAGCTCAGAATCCAGGCCTGCTGTTTAGTCAGAGCCCAGGTCCCAGGCCTGCTGTTTAGTCAGAGCCCAGGTCCCAGGTCTGCTGTTTAGTCAGAGCCCAGGTCCCAGGTCTGCTGTTTAGTCAGAGCCCAGGTCCCAGGCCTGACGTTTAGTCAGAGCCCAGGTCCCAGGCCTGCTGTTTAGTCAGAGCCCAGGTCCCAGGTCTGCTGTTTAGTCAGAGCCCAGGTCCCAGGTCTGCTGTTTAGTCAGAGCCCAGGTCCCAGGTCTGCTGTTTAGTCAGAGCCCAGGTCCCAGGCCTGCTGTTTAGTCAGAGCCCAGGTCCCAGGTCTGCTGTTTAGTCAGAGCCCAGGTCCCAGGTCTGCTGTTTAGTCAGAGCCCAGGTCCCAGGTCTGCTGTTTAGTCAGAGCCCAGGTCCCAGGCCTGCCGTTTAGTCAGAGCCCAGGTCCCAGGCCTGCCGTTTAGTCAGAGCCCAGGTCCCAGGCCTGCTGTTTAGTCAGAGCCCAGGTCCCAGGTCTGCTGTTTAGGCAGAGCCCAGGTCCCAGGCCTGCCGTTTAGTCAGAGCCCAGGACCCAGGCCTGCCGTTTAGTCAGAGCCCAGGTCCCAGGCCTGCCGTTTAGTCAGAGCCCAGGTCCCAGGCCTGCCTTGTAGCAGCTCAGGTCCTGCTGCACCATGGAAGGTAAATAAACACCAGTTGAAACCCAGGGACACTACTGCTCAGTTGTGTTTTATCTATTGTGTCACAGAGGACTGTTAGGAGATGCTGGGGAGAAACAGGGAGTAGTTCTAGTAAATCAAATCAAATGTTACTGGTCACATGGTTAGCAGATGTTAATTAGTGTAGCGAAATGCTTGTGCTTCTAGTTCTGAAAATGCAGTAATAAGCAACGAGTAATCTAAGCTAACAATTCCACAACAACTACCTTATACACACACATCTAAAGGGGTGAATGAGAATATGTACATAGAAGTAAACTCAGCAAAAAAAGAAAAGTTTATTTTTCAGGACCCTGTCTTTCAAAGATAATTAGTAAATATCCAAATAACTTCACAGATCTTCATTGTAAAGGGTTTAAACACTGTTTCCCATGCTTGTTCAATGAACCATAAACAATTAATGAACATGCACCTGTGGAACGGTCGTTAAGACACTAACAGCAATTAAGGTCACAGTTATGAAAACTTAGGACACTAAAGAGGCCTTCCTACTGACTCTGAAAAACAGCAAAAGAAAGATGCCCAGGGTCCCTGCTCATCTGTGTGAAGGCATGCTGCAAGGAGGCATGAGGACTGCAGATGTGGGCAGGGCAATAAATTGCAATGTCCGTACTGTGAGAAGCCTAAGACAGCGCTACAGAGACACAGGATGGAGAGCTGATCGTCCTCGCAGTGGTAGACCACGTGTAACAACACCTGCACAGGATCGATCCGAACATCACACCTGCGGGACAGGTACAGGATGGCAACAACAACTGAGTTACACCAGGAACGCACAATCCCTCATCAGTGCTCAGACTGTCCGCAATAGGCTAAGAGAGGCTGGACTGAGGGCTTGTAGGCCTGTTGTAAGGCAGATCCTCACCAGACATCACTGGCAACAACGTTGCCTATGGGCACAAACCCACCGTCGCTGGACCAGACAGGACTGGAAAAAAGTGCTCTTCACTGATGAGTCACGGTTTTGTCTCACCGGGGGAGATGGTCGGGTTCGCGTTTATCGTCAAAGGAAGGAGCATTACACCGAGGCCTGTACTCTGGAGCGGGATCGATTTGGAGGTGGAGGGTCCGTCATGGTCTGGGGCGGTGTGTCACAGCATCATCGGACTGAGCTTGTTGTCATTGTAGGAAATCTCAACACTGTGCGTTACAGGGAAGACATCCTCCTCCCTTATGTGGTTCCCTTCCTGCAGCCTCATCTTGACATGACCCTCCAGCATGACAATGCCACCAGCCATACTGCTCGTTCTGTGTGTGATTTCCCGCAAGACCGGAATGTCAGTGTTCTGCCATGGCCAGTGAAGAGCCCGGATCTTAATCCCATTGAGCACGTCTGGGACCTTAGATCGGAGGGTGAGGGCTAGGAATGTCTGGAAACTTGCAGGTGCCTTGGTGGAAGAGTGGGGTAACATCTCACAGCAAGAACTGGCACATCTGTGCTGTCCATAAGGAGGAGATGCACTGCAGTACTTAATGCAGCTGGTGGCCACACCAGATACTGACTGTTTTGATTTTGACCCCCTCTTTGTTCAGGGACACATTATTCAATTTATGTTAGTCACATGTCTGTGGAACTTGTTCAGTTTATGTCTCGGTTGTTGAATCTTGTTCATACAAATATACACGTTAAGTTTGCTGAAAATAAATGCAGTTGACAGTGAGAGGACGTTTCTTTTTTTGCTGAGTTTATGTGGATGAGTGATGGCCGAGCGGTGTAGGCAAGGTGCAATAGATGGTATAAAATACAGTATATACATGTGATATGAGCAATGTAAGATTAATGTGGCCTTATATATAAGTGACTAGTGATCCATTTATTAAAGTGGCCTTTGATTGGGTCTCAATGTAGGTAGCAGCCTCTCTGAGTTAGTGATGGCTGTTTAACAGTCTGATGGCCTTGAGATAGAAGCTGTTTTTCAGTCTCTCTGAGTTAGTGATGGCTGTTTAACAGTCTGATGGCCTTGAGATAGAAGCTGTTTTTCAGCCTCTCTGAGTTAGTGATGGCTGTTTAACAGACTGATAGCCTTGAGATAGAAGCTGTTTTTCAGTCTCTCTGAGTTAGTGATGGCTGTTTAACAGACTGATAGCCTTGAGATAGAAGCTGTTTTTCAGTCTCTCTGAGTTAGTGATGGCTGTTTAACAGACTGATAGCCTTGAGATAGAAGCTGTTTTTCAGTCTCTCTGAGTTAGTGATGGCTGTTTAACAGTCTGATAGCCTTGAGATAGAAGCTGTTTTTCAGTCTCTCTGAGTTAGTGATGGCTGTTTAACAGACTGATAGCCTTGAGATAGAAGCTGTTTTTCAGTCTCTCTGAGTTAGTGGTGGCTGTTTAACAGTCTGATGGCCTTGAGATAGAAGCTGTTTTTCAGTCTCTCGGTCCCAGCTTTGATGCACCTGTACTGACCTCGTCTTCTGGATGGCAGCGGGGTGAACAGGCAGTGGCTTGGTTGGTTGATGTCGTTGATGATCTTTTTGTCCTTCCTGCGACATCGGGTGCTGTAGGTGTCCTAAAGGGCAGGCGGTGTTGCCCCTGGTGATGTGTTGGGAACACAGTGTCACCCTCTGGAGAGCCCTGTGGCTGCGGGTGGTGTAGGTGTCCTAAAGGGCAGGCGGTGTTGCCCCTGGTGATGTGTTGGGAACACAGTGTCACCCTCTGGAGAGCCCTGTGGCTGCGGGTGGTGTAGGTGTCCTAAAGGGCAGGCGGTGTTGCCCCTGGTGATGTGTTGGGAACACCGTGTCACCCTCTGGAGAGCCCTGTGGCTGCGGGTGGTGTAGGTGTCCTAAAGGGCAGGCGGTGTTGCCCCTGGTGATGTGTTGGGAACACCGTGTCACCCTCTGGAGAGCCCTGTGGCTGCGGGTGGTGTAGGTGTCCTAAAGGGCAGGCGGTGTTGCCCCTGGTGATGTGTTGGGAACACCGTGTCACCCTCTGGAGAGCCCTGTGGCTGCGGGTGGTGTAGGTGTCCTAAAGGGCAGGCGGTGTTGCCCCTGGTGATGTGTTGGGAACACCGTGTCACCCTCTGGAGAGCCCTGTGGCTGCGGGTGGTGTAGGTGTCCTAAAGGGCAGGCGGTGTTGCCCCTGGTGATGTGTTGGGAACACCGTGTCACCCTCTGGAGAGCCCTGTGGCTGCGGGTGGTGTAGGTGTCCTAAAGGGCAGGCGGTGTTGCCCCTGGTGATGTGTTGGGAACACCGTGTCACCCTCTGGAGAGCCCTGTGGCTGCGGGTGGTGTAGGTGTCCTAAAGGGCAGGCGGTGTTGCCCCTGGTGATGTGTTGGGAACACCGTGTCACCCTCTGGAGAGCCCTGTGGCTGCGGGTGGTGTAGGTGTCCTAAAGGGCAGGCGGTGTTGCCCCTGGTGATGTGTTGGGAACACCGTGTCACCCTCTGGAGAGCCCTGTGGCTGCGGGTGGTGTAGGTGTCCTAAAGGGCAGGCGGTGTTGCCCCTGGTGATGTGTTGGGAACACAGTGTCACCCTCTGGAGAGCCCTGTGGCTGCGGGTGGTGTAGGTGTCCTAAAGGGCAGGCGGTGTTGTCACCCCTCTGGAGAGCCCTGTGGCTGCGGGTGGTGTAGGTGTCCTAAAGGGCAGGCGGTGTTGCCCCTGGTGATGTGTTGGGAACACCGTGTCACCCTCTGGAGAGCCCTGTGGCTGCGGGTGGTGTAGGTGTCCTAAAAGGGCAGGCGGTGTTGCCCTGGTGATGTGTTGGGGAACACCGTGTCAGGTGTCCTAAAGGGCCCTCTGGAGAGCCCTGTGGCTGCGGGTGGTGTAGGTGTCCTAAAGGGCAGGCGGTGTTGCCCCTGGTGATGTGTTGGGAACACAGTGTCACTCCTCTGGAGAGCCCTGTGGCTGCGGGTGGTGTAGGTGTCCTAAAGGGCAGGCGGTGTTGCCCTGGTGATGTGTGAACACCGTGTCACCCTCTGAGAGCCCTGTGGCTGCGGGTGGTGTAGGTGTCCTAAAGGGCAGGCGGTGTTGCCCTGGTGATGTGTTGGGAACAGTGTCACCTCTGGAGAGCCCTGTGGCTGCGGGTGGTGTAGGTGTCCTAAAGGGCAGGCGGTGTTGCGATGTGTGTAGGGAACACCGTGTCACCCCTGGTGATGCTGCGGGTGGTAGGTGTCCTAAAGGGCAGGCGGTGTTGCCCCTGGTGATGTGTGGGAACACCGTGTCACCCTCTGGAGAGCCCCTGTGGCTGCGGGGTGGCCCCTGGTAGGTGTGGGAACCTAAAGGGCAGGCGGTGTTGCCCCCTGGTGATGTGTTGGGAACACAGTGTCACCCTCTGAGAGCCCTGTGGCTGCGGGTGGTGTAGGTGTCCTAAAGGGCAGGCGGTGTTGCCCCTGATGTGTTGGGAACACCGTGTCACCTCTGGAGAGCCCTGTGGCTGCGGGTGGTGTAGGTGTCCTAAAGGGCAGGCGGTGTTGCCCTGGTGATGTGTTGGGAACACCGTGTCACCTCTGGAGAGCCCTGTGGCTGCGGGTGGTGTAGGTGTCCTAAAGGGCAGGCGGTGTTGCCCCTGGTGATGTGTTGGGAACACCGTGTCACCTCTGGAGAGCCCTGTGGCTGCGGGGTGGTGTAGGTGTCCTAAAGGGCAGGCGGTGTTGCCCCTGGTGATGTGTTGGGAACACCGTGTCACCCTCTGGAG
>NW_026288143.1:0-42500 GCF_023373465.1 Oncorhynchus keta
TCCCATCAGACCCCTCTCCCACCCTTTGTGTGAGCTCCCATCAGACCCCTCTCCTTTGTGTGAGCTCCCATCAGACCCTGAGCTCCCATCAGACCCCCCTCTCCTTTGTGTGAGCTCCCATCAGACCCTCCTGGGCTCCCACAGACCCTCTCCCTACCCCCTTTGTGTGAGCTCCCATCAGACCCTCTCCCCCACCCCCTCTCCTTTGTGTGGGCTCCCATCAGACCCTCTCCCACCCCTCTCCTTTGTGTGAGCTCCCATCAGACCCTCTCCTACCCCTCTCCTTTGTGTGAGCTCCCATCAGACCCTCTCCCACCCCTCTCCTTTGTGTGAGCTCCCATCAGACCCTGAGCTCCCATCAGACCCTCCCTCTCCTTTGTGTGAGCTCCCATCAGACCCTCTCCTACCCCTCTCCTTTGTGTGAGCTCCCATCAGACCCTCTCCCACCCCTCTCCTTTGTGTGGGCTCCCATCAGACCCTCTCCTACCCCTCTCCTTTGTGTGAGCTCCCATCAGACCCTCTCCTACCCCTCTCCTTTGTGTGAGCTCCCATCAGACCCTCACCCCTCTCCTTTGTGTGGGCTCCCATCAGACCCTCTCCTACCCCTCTCCCTTTGTGTGAGCTCCCATCAGACCCTCTCCCACCCCTCTCCTTTGTGTGGGCTCCCATCAGACCCTCTCTACCCCTCTCCTTTGTGTGAGCTCCCATCACCCCTCTCCTACCCCTTGTGTGAGCTCCCATCAGACCCTCTCCCATCAGACCCTCTCCCCCCTCTCCTTTGTGTGGGCTCCCATCAGACCCTCCCACCCCTCTCCTTTGTGTGAGCTCCCATCAGACCCTCTCCCACCCCTCTCCTTTGTGTGAGCTCCCATCAGACCCTCTCCACCCCTCTCCTTTGTGTGGGCTCCCATCAGACCCTCTCCTACCCCTCTCCTTTGTGTGAGCTCCCATCCCTTTGTGTGGGCTCCCATCAGACCCTCTCCCACCCCTCTCCTTTGTGTGGGCTCCCATCAGACCCTCTCCCACCCCTCTCCTTTGTGTGGGCTCCCATCAGACCCTCTCCCACCCCTCTCCTTTGTGTGAGCTCCCATCAGACCCTCTCCCACCCCTCTCCTTTGTGTGAGCTCCCATCAGACCCTCTCCCACCCCTCTCCTTTGTGTGGGCTCCCATCAGACCCTCTCCCACCCCTCTCCTTTGTGTGGGCTCCCATCAGACCCTCTCCCACCCCTCTCCTTTGTGTGAGCTCCCATCAGACCCTCTCCCACCCCTCTCCTTTGTGTGAGCTCCCATCAGACCCTCTCCCACCCCTCTCCTTTGTGTGAGCTCCCATCAGACCCTCTCCCACCCCTCTCCTTTGTGTGAGCTCCCATCAGACCCTCTCCTACCCCTCTCCTTTGTGTGAGCTCCCATCAGACCCTCTCCCACCCCTCTCCTTTGTGTGAGCTCCCATCAGACCCTCTCCCACCCCTCTCCTTTGTGTGAGCTCCCATCAGACCCTCTCCTACCCCTCTCCTTTGTGTGAGCTCCCATCAGACCCTCTCCCACCCCTCTCCTTTGTGTGAGCGCCCATCAAACCGCCATCGATCCCACAGTGTCATTGTGTGAGAAGGTTATCTATGTGGGCATCCAATCTCCAGCTGCTGTTGTGTTTGAGCAGGAACAGAGCAGGGGTTCTGTTAACACTGAGAGGAACATCCACTCTGTGGGCCAACCAGACTCTGCACCCCTCTCGTCAAATGACCACTTTCACACTCAGTTAGTCTTTCAGTAATAGATGTATTGAGTCCATCCGTGTGAAATAGACAACTCATTCATTATGTTTTCCCATCAGCGTGGATTATGAAGGTTAAATCAACTCAGAGAAAATTAATGCTTGGCCACTCCCCCCAACCCCCCACCCCACCCTATAGCCTCACACAGTCCCAGCCTATAGCCTCACACAGCCCCAGCCTATAGCCTCACACAGCCCCAGCCTATAGCCTCACACAGCCCCACCCTATAGCCTCACACAGCCCCAGCCTATAGCCTCACACAGCCCCAGCCTATAGCCTCACACAGCCCCAGCCTATAGCCTCACACAGTCCCAGCCTATAGCCTCACACAGTCCCAGCCTATAGCCTCACAGTTTTCCCAGCCTATAGCCTCACACAGCCCCAGCCTATAGCCTCACACAGCCCCAGCCTATAGCCTCACACAGCCCCCCCCCCTATAGCCTCACACAGTCCCAGCCTATAGCCTCACACAGCCCCAGCCTATAGCCTCACACAGCCCCAGCCTATAGCCTCACACAGCCCCAGCCTATAGCCTCACACAGCCCCAGCCTATAGCCTCACACAGCCCCAGCCTATAGCCTCACACAGCCCCAGCCTATAGCCTCACACAGCCCCAGCCTATAGCCTCACACAGCCCCAGCCTATAGCCTCACACAGCCCCAGCCTATAGCCTCACACAGCCCCAGCCTATAGCCTCACACAGCCCCAGCCTAGCCTATAGCCTCACACAGCCCCAGCCTATAGCCTCACACAGCCCCAGCCTATAGCCTCACACAGCCCCAGCCTATAGCCTCACACAGCCCCAGCCTATAGCCTCACACAGCCCCAGCCTATAGCCTCACACAGCCCCAGCCTATAGCCTCACACAGCCCCAGCCTATAGCCTCACACAGCCCCAGCCTATAGCCTCACACAGCCCCAGCCTATAGCCTCACACAGCCCCAGCCTATAGCCTCACACAGCCCCAGCCTATAGCCTCACACAGCCCCAGCCTATAGCCTCACACAGCCCCAGCCTATAGCCTCACACAGCCCCAGCCTATAGCCTCACACAGCCCCAGCCTATAGCCTCACACAGTCCCAGCCTATAGCCTCACACAGCCCCAGCCTATAGCCTCACACAGCCCCAGCCTATAGCCTCACACAGCCCCAGCCTATCTGGCTCAGAAATGAATGATCCTATTTATGTTAATGCATACATGAGCGTTACACAGGTTTTCCCATGATAAGGCGATAGGTTAATGAAATGCTCGTTTCATTTTGCCAGTTGTTTTCTCTGCAAAGTTACGATAAGTAGCAAACCAACCAAGCCTGTAATTACAATCTTCCAGAAACCCAGCCAATCTGAGTAGAAATCTCACCATCCAATTACAAGATGTAATAATTTAGCAGTCAAGCTGGTAATGAGGTCTAATACTCATGCATGTGGTAATCCCCCCGGATGCTGACTCTATCAGATGTTAGCTTTGTAATTATATGAGAGAAGAAAAAAAAAATCATTATTTAATGTTGAAGTAGAAAATGAGGTTGGTTGGGAGTTAATTTTCTCTCTGCTCTGTGAAGCGGAGACAAGAATTTAATGATTTAATTACAGTTGTTAGCTTTTTTTTTTTTTTTTTTTTGCGAGAGGCTTAAATTGAGCTAAGCATTTTTCATAGCCTGACATCAAGAGTTGGGGAACATCAAAGATTTTGACAGCATACAAAATGATGAGCAGGCCGCCGGCCCCAGAGTCAGAGGAGGGAGAATCTCCTCGGCATTTTGAACAGCAGAGGAAAACGCTTCTCTTCTCATTGCCAAGGTAACCACAGCCAGGGGACACAAGCCTGCTAGATAAAAGCAAAATCAACACATATTAACCGCTGAGCTTTTCTCCACTGGTCGCTGATCCACTGTACGTGAATCAGTCATATCAGATTACTATGACAGTCATGGTGAAGACTAAATGGAAAGCATCCGCCTGCATCAAAAGGACAATATAGTTTTCTCCCCACCTTTTTAGAATTTCAAAACAGGCTATGAGTGGTGCTATAGCCTCTGATCTCCATATATCCTTTATGGAGAGAGAAACAGCAAACACATTCCTCAGAGTAAATCCCTAGAAAGAGGAATGGATGGTCTGACTGCCAGTTAAAGAACTGCTTTGAGCCATGTGTGATTCAACTGCCCAGCAACACACTGCAGCTACTTGGTTATTCAGGCTGGGATGGAGGAATGGAGGGATGCTTGGAGAGAGAGAGAGGGAGAGAGAGAGACAGAGAGAGAGACAGAGACAGAGAGAGGAAGAGAGAGAGAGAGAGGGAGACAGAGACAGAGAGAGAGAGAGAGAGACAGAGAGAGAGAGAGAGAGACAGAGAGACAGAGAGAGAGAGACAGAGAGAGAGAGAGAGAGAGAGAGAGAGAGAGACAGAGAGACAGAGAGAGAGAGAGAGAGAGAGAGACAGAGAGAGAGAGAGAGAGCAGACCATTTTATATTGGCCCTGTTCGACGACCAAACATCTAGACTGCCTGTCTCCTTTCTTTCCTCAACACATTTCTACAGAGTTGTTCTGGTTTACTTCCAGGCTTGGAACTCTATAACTGGGATTCTATAACTTCCTATTCAACAACTTCCTTCCAGGCTTGGAACTCCTCATCTGGGATTCTATAACTGCCCATTCAACAACTTCCTTCCAAGCTTGGAACTCTATAACTGGGATTCTATAACTTCCCATTCAACAACTTCCTTCCAAGCTTGGAACTCTATAACTGGGATTCTATAACTTCCTATTCAACAACTTCCTTCCAAGCTTGGAACTCTATAACTGGGATTCTATAACTTCCTATTCAACAACTTCCTTCCAGGCTTGGAACTCCTCATCTGGGATTCTATAACTTCCCATTCAACAACTTCCTTCCAGGCTTGGAACTCTATAACTGGGATTCTATAACTTCCCATTCAACAACTTCCTTCCAGGCTTGGAACTCCTCATCTGGGATTCTATAACTTCCCATTCAACTCCCTGTTCACTCTGCTCCTCTCTGTCTCCCTGTCCACTCTGCTCCTCTCTGTCGCCCTGTCCAGTCTGCTCCTCTCTGCCTCCCTGTCCTCTCTGCTCCTCTCTGCCTCCCTGTCCACTCTGCTCCTCTGTCTCCCTGTCCACTCTGCTCCTCTCTGTCTCCCTGTCCACTCTGCTCCTCTCTGTCTCCCTGTCCACTCTGCTCCTCTCTGTCTCCCTGTCCACTCTGCTCCTCTCTGTCTCCCTGTCCACTCTGCTCCTCTCTGTCTCCCTGTCCACTCTGCTCCTCTCTGTCTCCCTGTCCACTCTGCTCCTCTCTGTCTCCCTGTCCAATCTGCTCCTCTCTGTCTCCCTGTCCACTCTGCTCCTCTCTGTCTCCCTCTCTGTTTAACGGCAAATAGCATTCTCTGTCATTTTGTTAATTATTTTCAAGTTTTCATATAATTATCTTTTGTTTTCTTCTGATTTGGTTGTGTCTAATTGTGCTGCTGTCCTGGGGCTCTGTGGGGTGTGTTTGTGAACAGAGCCCCAGGACCAGCTTGCTTAGGGGACTCTTCTCCAGGTTCATCTCTCTGTAGGTGATGGCTTTGTTGTGGAAGGTTTGGGAATCACTCCTTTTCGGTGGTTGTAGAATTTAACAACTCTTTTCTGGATTTGGATAAATATCTCCTAATTCTGCTCTGCATGCATTATTTGGTGTTTTACGTTGTACACAGAGGATATTTAGCAGAATTCTCTATGCAGAGTCTCGATTTGGTGTTCATCCCATTTTGTGAATTCTTGGTTGGTGATCGGACCCCAGACCTCACAACCATAAAAGGCAATCGGGGTTTCAGAGGACCAAGACTCCCCTTCCCTCTCTCAGTGACCTCTGTGTCATATTCAAGCGATAAAAGACAATGAAATAGGCATTGAAACTGATAGCGTAGACAGTTAGTAGCCCTGAGTCATGAGTGAAAACATAGATGATCAACCCAGTGTAAATATAACCATATGAACATGACTCTCCATGCTACTGTAGAAAGCACAGTGATAAATAAAAAGAGACTGACAGCAGTGTCTTATAGCTGTGTAATGGAAAACAGATGCAGGGATTGGAGGATTATCCCATTCTTCAAGACCATCTTTAAATCCATGTCAACCATGAGAACACATTCTGCTATCTGTGGGTAGATAGAACACTTCCTTAGTGATGATGTGATAGAACACATTCTGCTATCTGTGGGTAGATAGAACACTTCCTTAGTGATGATGTGATAGAACACATTCTGCTATCTGTGGGTAGATAGAACACTTCCTTAGTAATGATGTGATAGAACACTTCCTTAGTGATGATGTGATAGAACACTTCCTTAGTGATGGATGTGATAGAACACTTCCTTAGTGATGGTTGTGATAGAACACTTCCTTAGTGATGGTGTGATAGAACACTTCCTTAGTGATGATGTGATAGAACACTTCCTTAGTGATGGTTAGATAGAACACTTCCTTAGTAATGATGTGATAGAACACTTCCTTAGTGATGATGTGATAGAACACTTCCTTAGTGATGGTTGTGATAGAACACTTCCTTAGTGATGATGTGATAGAACACTTCCTTAGTGATGATGTGATAGAACACTTCCTTAGTGATGATGTGATAGAACACTTCCTTAGTGATGATGTGATAGAACACTTCCTTAGTGATGATGTGATAGAACACTTCCTTAGTGATGATGTGATAGAACACTTCCTTAGTGATGATGTGATAGAACACTTCCTTAGTGATGATGTGATAGAACACTTCCTTAGTGATGGATGTGATAGAACACTTCCTTAGTGATGATGTGATAGAACACTTCCTTAGTGATGATGTGATAGAACACTTCCTTAGTGATGATGTGATAGAACACTTCCTTAGTGATGATGTGATAGAACACTTCCTTAGTGATGATGTGATAGAACACGTCCTTAGTGATGATGTGATAGAACACTTCCTTAGTGATGATGTGATAGAACACTTCCTTAGTGATGATGTGATAGAACACATTCTGCTTTCTTTGGGTAGATAGAACACTTCCTTAGTGATGATGTGATAGAACACTTCCTTAGTGATGGATGTGATAGAACACTTCCTTAGTGATGATGTGATAGAACACTTCCTTAGTGATAATGTGATAGAACACTTCCTTAGTGATGGATGTGATAGAACACTTCCTTAGTGATGATGTGATAGAACACTTCCTTAGTGATGATGTGATAGAACACTTCCTTAGTGATGGTGTGATAGAACACTTCCTTAGTGATGGTGTGATAGAACACTTCCTTAGTGATGGATGTGATAGAACACTTCCTTAGTGATGGATGTGATAGAACACTTCCTTAGTGATGGATGTGATAGAACACTTCCTTAGTGATGGATGTGATAGAACACTTCCTTAGTGATGATGTGATAGAACACTTCCTTAGTGATGATGTGATAGAACACTTCCTTAGTGATGGATGTGATAGAACACTTCCTTAGTGATGGATGTGATAGAACACTTCCTTAGTGATGGATGTGATAGAACACTTCCTTAGTGATGATGTGATAGAACACTTCCTTAGTGATGGATGTGATAGAACACTTCCTTAGTGATGATGTGATAGAACACTTCCTTAGTGATGGATGTGATAGAACACTTCCTTAGTGATGATGTGATAGAACACTTCCTTAGTGATGATGTGATAGAACACTTCCTTAGTGATGATGTGATAGAACACTTCCTTAGTGATGATGTGATAGAACACTTCCTTAGTGATGATGTGATAGAACACTTCCTTAGTGATGATGTGATAGAACACTTCCTTAGTGATGATGTGATAGAACACTTCCTTAGTGATGATGTGATAGAACACTTCCTTAGTGATGGATGTGATAGAACACTTCATTAGTGATGGATGTGATAGAACACTTCCTTAGTGATGATGTGATAGAACACTTCATTAGTGATGGATGTGATAGAACACTTCCTTAGTGATGATGTGATAGAACACTTCCTTAGTGATGATGTGATAGAACACTTCCTTAGTGATGGATGTGATAGAACACTTCCTTAGTGATGATGTGATAGAACACTTCCTTAGTGATGATGTGATAGAACACTTCCTTAGTGATGATGTGATAGAACACTTCCTTAGTGATGATGTGATAGAACACTTCCTTAGTGATGATGTGATAGAACACTACCTTAGTGATGATGTGATAGAACACTTCCTTAGTGATGATGTGATAGAACACTTCCTTAGTGATGGTTGTGATAGAACACTTCCTTAGTGATGATGTGATAGAACACTTCCTTAGTGATGATGTGATAGAACACTTCCTTAGTGATGATGTGATAGAACACTTCCTTAGTGATGATGTGATAGAACACATTCTGCTATCTGTGGGTAGATAGAACACTTCATTAGTGATGATGTGATAGAACACATTCTGCTATCTGTGGGTAGATAGAACACTTCCTTAGTAATGATGTGATAGAACACATTCTGCTATCTGTGGGTAGATAGAATACTTCCTTAGTGATGATGTGATAGAACACTTCATTAGTGATGATGTGATAGAACACATTCTGCTATCTGTGGGTAGATAGAACACTTCCTTAGTAATGATGTGATAGAACACTTCCTTAGTAATGATGTGATAGAACACTTCCTTAGTGATGATGTGATAGAACACTTCCTTAGTGATGGATGTGATAGAACACTTAGTGATGGATGTGATAGAACACTTCCTTAGTGATGATGTGATAGAACACTTCCTTAGTGATGATGTGATAGAACACTTCCTTAGTGATGATGTGATAGAACACTTCCTTAGTGATGGATGTGATAGAACACTTCCTTAGTGATGATGTGATAGAACACTTCCTTAGTGATGATGTGATAGAACACTTCCTTAGTGATGGATGTGATAGAACACTTCCTTAGTGATGATGTGATAGAACACTTCCTTAGTGATGATGTGATAGAACACATTCTGCTTAGTGATGATGTGATAGAACACTTCCTTAGTGATGATGTGATAGAACACTTCTGCTAGTGATGAACACTTCCTTATGTGATAGAATACTTCCTTAGTGATGATGTGATAGAACACTTCCTTAGTGATGATGTGATAGAACACTTCCTTAGTGATGATGTGATAGAACACTTCATTAGTGATGATGTGATAGAACACTTCCTTAGTGATGATGTGATAGAACACTTCCTTAGTGATGATGTGATAGAACACTTCCTTAGTGATGATGTGATAGAACACTTCCTTAGTGATGATGTGATAGAACACTTCCTTAGTAATGATGTGATAGAACACTTCCTTAGTGATGATGTGATAGAACACTTCCTTAGTGATGGATGTGATAGAACACTTCCTTAGTGATGGATGTGATAGAATACTTCCTTAGTGATGATGTGATAGAACACTTCCTTAGTGATGGATGTGATAGAACACTTCCTTAGTGATGGATGTGATAGAACACTTCCTTAGTGATGGATGTGATAGAACACTTCCTTAGTGATGGATGTGATAGAATACTTCCTTAGTGATGATGTGATAGAACACTTCCTTAGTGATGGATGTGATAGAATACTTCCTTAGTGATGAATTGATAGAACACTACCTTAGTGATGGATGTGATAGAACACTTCATTAGTGATGGATGTGATAGAACACTTCCTTAGTGATGGATGTGATAGAATACTTAGTGATGGATGTGATAGAATACTTCCTTAGTGATGATTTGATAGAACACTACCTTAGTGATGGATGTGATAGAACACTTCATTAGTGATGGATGTGATAGAACACTTCCTTAGTGATGATGTGATAGAACACTTCCTTAGTGATGGATGTGATAGAACACTTCCTTAGTGATGATGTGATAGAACACTTCCTTAGTGATGATGTGATAGAACACTTCCTTAGTGATGATGTGATAGAACACTTCCTTAGTGATGGATGTGATAGAACACTTCCTTAGTGATGATGTGATAGAACACTTCCTTAGTGATGATGTGATAGAACACTTCCTTAGTGATGATGTGATAGAACACTTCCTTAGTGATGGATGTGATAGAACACTTCCTTAGTGATGATGTGATAGAACACTTCCTTAGTGATGGATGTGATAGAACACTTCCTTAGTGATGATGTGATAGAACACTTCCTTAGTGATGGATGTGATAGAACACTTCCTTAGTGATGATGTGATAGAACACTTCCTTAGTGATGGATGTGATAGAACACTTCCTTAGTGATGATGTGATAGAACACTTCCTTAGTGATGATGTGATAGAACACTTCCTTAGTGATGATGTGATAGAACACTTCCTTAGTGATGGATGTGATAGAACACTTCCTTAGTGATGATGTGATGAGAACACTTCCTTAGTGATGATGTGATAGAACACTTCCTTAGTGATGGATGTGATAGAACACTTCCTTAGTGATGATGTGATAGAACACTTCCTTAGTGATGATGTGATAGAACACTTCCTTAGTGATGGATGTGATAGAACACTTCCTTAGTGATGATGTGATAGAACACTTCCTTAGATGATGTGATAGAACACTTCCTTAGTGATGATGTGATAGAACACTTCCTTAGTGATGGATGTGATAGAACACTTCCTTAGTGATGATGTGATAGAACACTTCCTTAGTGATGATGTGATAGAACACTACCTTAGTGATGGATGTGATAGAACACTTCCTTAGTGATGATGTGATAGAACACTTCCTTAGTGATGGATGTGATAGAACACTTCCTTAGTGATGATGTGATAGAACACTTCCTGCTATCTGTGGGTATGGATGTGATAGAACACTTCCTTAGTGATGATGTGATAGAACACATTCTGCTACCTGTGGGTAGATAGAACACTTCCTTAGTGATGATGTGATAGAATACTTCCTTAGTGATGATGTGATAGAATACTTCCTTAGTGATGATGTGATAGAACACTTCCTTAGTGATGATGTGATAGAACACTTCATTAGTGATGATGTGATAGAACACTTCCTTAGTGATGATGTGATAGAACACTTCCTTAGTAATGATGTGATAGAACACTTCCTTAGTGATGATGTGATAGAACACTTCCTTAGTGATGGATGTGATAGAACACTTCCTTAGTGATGGATGTGATAGAATACTTCCTTAGTGATGATGTGATAGAACACTTCCTTAGTGATGGATGTGATAGAACACTTCCTTAGTGATGGATGTGATAGAACACTTCCTTAGTGATGGTTGTGATAGAACACTTCCTTAGTGATGATGTGATAGAACACTTCCTTAGTGATGGAGGTGATAGAATACTTCCTTAGTGATGATGTGATAGAACACTTCCTTAGTGATGGATGTGATAGAACACTTCATTAGTGATGGTTGTGATAGAACACTTCCTTAGTGATGATTTGATAGAACACTTCCTTAGTGATGGTTGTGATAGAACACTTCCTTAGTGATGATTTGATAGAACACTACCTTAGTGATGGATGTGATAGAACACTTCATTAGTGATGGATGTGATAGAACACTTCCTTAGTGATGGATGTGATAGAATACTTAGTGATGGATGTGATAGAATACTTCCTTAGTGATGATTTGTTAGAACACTACCTTAGTGATGGATGTGATAGAACACTACCTTAGTGATGGATGTGATAGAACACTACCTTAGTGATGGATGTGATAGAACACTTCATTAGTGATGGATGTGATAGAACACTTCCTTAGTGATGATGTGATAGAACACTTCCTTAGTGATGGATGTGATAGAACACTTCCTTAGTGATGATGTGATAGAACACTTCCTTAGTGATGATGTGATAGAACACTTCCTTAGTGATGGATGTGATAGAACACTTCCTTAGTGATGATGTGATAGAACACTTCCTTAGTGATGATGTGATAGAACACTTCCTTAGTGATGATGTGAGAGAACACTACCTTAGTGATGATGTGATAGAACACTTCCTTAGTGATGGTTGTGATAGAACACTTCCTTAGTGATGATGTGATAGAACACTTCCTTAGTGATGATGTGATAGAACACTTCCTTAGTGATGATGTGATAGAACACTTCCTTAGTGATGATGTGATAGAACACTTCCTTGGTGATGGATGTGATAGAACACTTCCTTAGTGATGATGTGATAGAACACTTCCTTAGTGATGATGTGATAGAACACTTCCTTAGTGATGGTTGTGATAGAACACTTCCTTAGTGATGGATGTGATAGAACACTTCATTAGTGATGGATGTGATAGAACACTTCATTAGTGATGATGTGATAGAACACTTCCTTAGTGATGATGTGATAGAACTCTTCCTTAGTGATGGATGTGAGAGAACACTTCCTTAGTGATGGATGTGAGAGAACACTTCCTTAGTGATGGATGTGATAGAACACTTCCTTAGTGATGGATGTGATAGAACACTTCCTTAGTGATGGATGTGATAGAACACTTCCTTAGTGATGATGTGATAGAACACATTCTGCTATCTGTGGGTAGATAGAACACTTCCTTAGTGATGGATGTGATAGAACACATTCTGCTATCTGTGGAAAGATAGAACACTTCCTTAGTGATGGATGTGATAGAACACTTCCTTAGTGATGGATGTGATAGAACACTTCCTTAGTGATGGATGTGATAGAACACTTCCTTAGTGATGGATGTGATAGAACACTTCCTTAGTGATGATGTGATAGAACTCTTCCTTAGTGATGGATGTGAGAGAACACTTCCTTAGTGATGGATGTGATAGAACACTTCCTTAGTGATGGATGTGATAGAACACTTCCTTAGTGATGGATGTGATAGAACACTTCCTTAGTGATGGATGTGATAGAACACTTCCTTAGTGATGGATGTGATAGAACACTTCCTTAGTGATGGATGTGATAGAACACTTCCTTAGTGATGGATGTGATATAAAGGAGTGATGAGAGGCTTAATAAACCAGACTGATGCTTGTTAGGCTGAGATCCTAAAGGAGTGATGAGAGGCTTAATAAACCAGACTGTGTCTCCTGTCTGACTCTCTAAATGTCCCAGGGCTCTTATTGAGGACTGAAGCAGCATCATTAGCCAGGAAAGCGGCAGCTGATTGGCTGAAGGGTGTTATGGCAGGGCCCCGGTGGCTCCTGGTGCCTCCTGGGTTTGTCACAATGTGGGAAGCAGAGCTCACTGGTAAAACAAAGCCCCATTGGCTGCTGATACAAGGGGAATTCTCTGCTATTACAGTGACACATCATTTTAACGCCAGAACACCAGGCTGCTGAGAGGTTGATGTGAGACACACTGTCACACTATAAACATTGAAGAACATATTGAACCTGCCCTGCCTGATCCCCTGAACATTTGATGTCAGAGATTATTTAATAAGTTCAGACAGGTAAGGCTGAGGTAAGACTAGAAACAGGATAAAGACAGGGACAACAGAGACAGGTGAGGCTGAGCAGGGTCAGGTAGAAACAGGATAAAGACAGGGACAACAGAGCCCTGTAGAGCCTGTAGGTCCAGCCCAGTAGAGCCTGTAGGTCCAGCCCAGTAGAGCCTGTAGGTCCAGCCCAGTAGAGCCTGTAGGTCCAGCCCACTAGAGCCTGTAGGTCCAGCCCAGTAGAGCCTGTAGGTCCAGCCCAGTAGAGCCTGTAGGTCCAGCCCAGTAGAGCCTGTAGGTCCAGCCCAGTAGAGCCTGTAGGTCCAGCTCAGTAGAGCCTGTAGGTCCAGCCCACTAGAGCCTGTAGGTCCAGCCCAGTAGAGCCTGTAGGTCCAGCCCAGTAGAGCCTGTAGGTCCAGCCCAGTAGAGCCTGTAGGTCCAGCCCAGTAGAGCCTGTAGGTCCAGCCCACTAGAGCCTGTAGGTCCAGCCCAGTAGAGCCTGTAGGTCCAGCCCAGTAGAGCCTGTAGGTCCAGCCCAGTAGAGCCTGTAGGTCCAGCTCAGTAGAGCCTGTAGGTCCAGCCCAGTAGAGCCTGTAGGTCCAGCCCAGTAGAGTCTGTAGGTCCAGCCCAGTAGAGCCTGTAGGTCCAGCCCAGTAGAGCCTGTAGGTCCAGCCCAGTAGAGCCTGTAGGTCCAGCCCAGTAGAGCCTGTAGGTCCAGCCCAGTAGAGCCTGTAGGTCCAGCCCAGTAGAGCCTGTAGGTCCAGCCCAGTAGAGCCTGTAGGTCCAGCTCAGTAGAGCCTGTAGGTCCAGCCCAGTAGAGCCTGTAGGTCCAGCCCAGTAGAGCCTGTAGGTCCAGCCCAGTAGAGCCTGTAGGTCCAGCCCAGTAGAGCCTGTAGGTCCAGCCCAGTAGAGCCTGTAGGTCCAGCCCAGTAGAGCCTGTAGGTCCAGCCCAGTAGAGCCTGTAGGTCCAGCCCAGTAGAGCCTGTAGGTCCAGCCCAGTAGAGCTTGTAGTCTCGCATGGTTCTTCGAGACAAGCCGCCCTTCATCTCCAACTAATGTGACCAGGTAACACCTGGGCCCAACATCCCATAATGTCTCTGTTTCTGTATTGTTATCATTCTGTTGCTATAGGGATGTCATTCCCTGTTGATGTATTAATTCTCCCTTCAATGAAAACCCAGGGACAGAATCAGCTCTTTTGAAATCCCTCATAAATGTCTGTAATTGTGCATCAAAGTTCTCTGCATTATTTCTGTCCCTGTCTGTCTTCTTCTCTCCCTCCCGTTCAGGCCTCGTGTATTTTGATGATATGAAACTTGACCACATTTACATGCAAATGGAAGTTCCAGATTAATGGGGACCAAATAGTGGGAGAAGAAGATTGGCATGGTAATATGCGATTATGCCTTTAAAATACATTTACCAATGTGTTGACGCTGAATTAGCATGGTCTGAGCACAAGGAAATCATGTCGGGCTGATAGCAATTTGGTTTTTCCAATTGGGAATACAATTTCATCAGGTCCAACTGTCATTTCTAATAATTACCTGTTAGCTGGCTAAATTGTAGATTTGAACCCTGATGTAACTGAGAACAGCACAGTGGTAACGGGGATCCTCACCAGTCTCTACCAGCTCCTCATTATGAGAAGAATCTGAACATGTTCAGATCTATTGAATTGACAGCAGAAATGAAAAACACTGTAGAACTTGATATTCTCGACAGGATCATCGTCTCAATGCAGATCAATGACAGAACACAGCACAGGATCATCGTCTCAATACAGATCAATGACAGAACACAGGATCATCGTCTCAATACAGATCAATGACAGAACGCAGCACAGGATCATCGTCTCAATGCAGATCAATGACAGAACACAGGATCAGTCTCAATACAGATCAATGACAGAACACAGGATCATCGTCTCAATACAGATCAATGACAGAAACACAGGATCATCGTCTCAATGCAGATCAATGACAGAACACAGGATCATCGCCTCAATACAGATCAATGACAGAACACAGGATCATCGTCTCAATGCAGATCAATGACAGAACGCAGCACAGGATCATCGTCTCAATGCAGATCAATGACAGAACACAGGATCATCGTCTCAATACAGATCAATGACAGAACACAGGATCATCGTCTCAATGCAGATCAATGACAGAACGCAGCACAGGATCATCGTCTCAATACAGATCAATGACAGAACACAGGATCATCGTCTCAATACAGATCAATGACAGAACGCAGCACAGGATCATCGTCTCAATGCAGATCAATGACAGAACACAGGATCATCGTCTCAATACAGATCAATGACAGAACACAGGATCATCGTCTCAATGCAGATCAATGACAGAACACAGGATCATCGTCTCAATGCAGATCAATGACAGAACACAGGATCATCGTCTCAATACAGATCAATGACAGAACACAGGATCATCGTCTCAATGCAGATCAATGACAGAACACAGCACAGGATCATCGTCTCAATGCAGATCAATGACAGAACACAGGATCATCGTCTCAATACAGATCAATGACAGAACGCAGCACAGGATCATCGTCTCAATGCAGATCAATGACAGAACACAGGATCATCGACTCAATGCAGATCAATGACAGAACGCAGCACAGGATCATCGTCTCAATGCAGATCAATGATCAGTCTCAATGCAGATCAATGACAGAACACAGGATCATCGTCTCAATACAGATCAATGACAGAACACAGGATCATCGTCTCAATGCAGATCAATGACAGAACACAGCACAGGATCATCATCTCAATGCAGATCAATGACAGAACGCAGCACAGGATCATCGTCTCAATGCAGATCAATGACAGAACGCAGCACAGGATCATCGTCTCAATACAGATCAATGACAGAACACAGGATCATCGTCTCAATGCAGATCAATGACAGAACACAGCACAGGATCATCGTCTCAATACAGATCAATGACAGAACACAGGATCATCGTCTCAATACAGATCAATGACAGAACACAGGATCATCGTCTCAATGCAGATCAATGACAGAACACAGCACAGGGTCATCGTCTCAATGCAGATCAATGACAGAACTCAGCACAGGATCATCGTCTCAATGCAGATCAATGACAGAACTCAGCACAGGATCATCGTCTCAATGCAGATCAATGACAGACAGCACAGGATCATCGTCTCAATACAGATCAATGACAGAACGCAGCACAGGATCATCGTCTCAATGCAGATCAATGACAGAACACAGATCACACTTCTCAATGCAGATCATGACAGATCAGCACATCATCGTCTCAATGCAGATCAATGACAGAACTCAGCACAGGATCATCGTCTCAATGCAGATCAATGACAGAACACAGGATCATCGTCTCAATGCAGATCAATGACAGAACGCAGCACAGGAACATCGTCTCAATACAGATCAATGACAGAACGCAGCACAGGATCATCGTCTCAATACAGATCAATGACAGAACGCAGCACAGGATCATCGTCTCAATACAGATCAATGACAGAACGCAGCACAGGATCATCGTCTCAATACAGATCAATGACAGAACGCAGCACAGGATCATCGTCTCAATACAGATCAATGACAGAAAGCACAGGATCTTCGTCTCAATACAGATCAATGACAGAACGCAGCACAGGATCATCGTCTCAATGCAGATCAATGACAGAACACAGGATCATCGTCTCAATGCAGATCAATGACAGAACTCAGCACAGGATCATCGTCTCAATGCAGATCAATGACAGAACTCAGCACAGGATCATCGTCTCAATGCAGATCAATGACAGAACACAGGATCATCGTCTCAATACAGATCAATGACAGAACGCAGCACAGGATCATCGTCTCAATACAGATCAATGACAGAACGCAGCACAGGATCATCGTCTCAATACAGATCAATGACAGAACGCAGCACAGGATCATCGTCTCAATACAGATCAATGACAGAAAGCACAGGATCATCGTCTCAATACAGATCAATGACAGAACGGAGCACAGGATCATCGTCTCAATGCAGATCAATGACAGAACGCAGCACAGGATCATCGTCTCAATACAGATCAATGACAGAACGCAGCACAGGATCATCGTCTCAATGCAGATCAATGACAGAACACAGGATCATCGTCTCAATACAGATCAATGACAGAACACAGCACAGGATCATCGTCTCAATGCAGATCAATGACAGAACGCAGCACAGGATCATCGTCTCAATGCAGATCAATGACAGAACACAGCACAGGATCAGCCTCAATGCAGATCAATGACAGAACACAGGATCATCGTCTCAATGCAGATCAACGACAGAACGCAGCACAGGATCATTGTCTCAATGCAGATCAATGACAGAACACAGGATCATCGTCTCAATACAGATCAATGACAGAACGCAGCACAGGATCATCGTCTCAATGCAGATCAATGACAGAACACAGGATCATCGTCTCAATGCAGATCAATGACAGAACGCAGCACAGGATCATCGTCTCAATACAGATCAATGACAGAACACAGCACAGGATCATCGTCTCAATACAGATCAATGAGAGAACACAGCACAGGATCATCGTCTCAATACAGATCAATGACAGAACACAGCACAGGATCATCGTCTCAATGCAGATCAATGACAGAACACAGGATCATCGTCTCAATGCAGATCAATGACAGAACGCAGCACAGATCATCGTCTCAATACAGATCAATGACAGGACGCAGCACAGGATCATCGTCTCAATGCAGATCAATGACAGAACGCAGCACAGGATCATCGTCTCAATGCAGATCAATGACAGAACGCAGCACAGGATCATCGTCTCAATGCAGATCAATGACAGAACACAGGATCATCGTCTCAATGCAGATCAATGACAGAACACAGCACAGGGTCATCGTCTCAATGCAGATCAATGACAGAACTCAGCACAGGATCATCGTCTCAATGCAGATCAATGACAGAACTCAGCACAGGATCATCGTCTCAATGCAGATCAATGACAGAACACAGCACAGGATCATCGTCTCAATACAGATCAATGACAGAACGCAGCACAGGATCATCGTCTCAATGCAGATCAATGACAGAACACAGGATCATCGTCTCAATGCAGATCAATGACAGAACTCAGCACAGGATCATCGTCTCAATGCAGATCAATGACAGAACTCAGCACAGGATCATCGTCTCAATGCAGATCAATGACAGAACACAGGATCATCGTCTCAATGCAGATCAATGACAGAACGCAGCACAGGAACATCGTCTCAATACAGATCAATGACAGAACGCAGCACAGGATCATCGTCTCAATACAGATCAATGACAGAACGCAGCACAGGATCATCGTCTCAATACAGATCAATGACAGAACGCAGCACAGGATCATCGTCTCAATACAGATCAATGACAGAACGCAGCACAGGATCATCGTCTCAATACAGATCAATGACAGAACGGAGCACAGGATCATCGTCTCAATACAGATCAATGACAGAACGCAGCACAGGATCATCGTCTCAATGCAGATCAATGACAGAACACAGGATCATCGTCTCAATGCAGATCAATGACAGAACTCAGCACAGGATCATCGTCTCAATGCAGATCAATGACAGAACTCAGCACAGGATCATGTCTCAATGCAGATCAATGACAGAACACAGGATCATCGTCTCAATACAGATCAATGACAGAACGCAGCACAGGATCATCGTCTCAATACAGATCAATGACAGAACGCAGCACAGGATCATCGTCTCAATACAGATCAATGACAGAACGCAGCACAGGATCATCGTCTCAATACAGATCAATGACAGAACGCAGCACAGGATCATCGTCTCAATACAGATCAATGACAGAAAGCACAGGATCATCGTCTCAATGCAGATCAATGACAGAACGCAGCACAGGATCATCGTCTCAATACAGATCAATGACAGAACGCAGCACAGGATCATCGTCTCAATGCAGATCAATGACAGAACACAGGATCATCGTCTCAATACAGATCAATGACAGAACACAGCACAGGATCATCGTCTCAATGCAGATCAATGACAGAACGCAGCACAGGATCATCGTCTCAATGCAGATCAATGACAGAACACAGCACAGGATCATCGTCTCAATGCAGATCAATGACAGAACACAGGATCATCGTCTCAATGCAGATCAACGACAGACGCAGCACAGGATCATTGTCTCAATGCAGATCAATGACAGAACACAGGATCATCGTCTCAATACAGATCAATGACAGAACGCAGCACAGGATCATCGTCTCAATGCAGATCAATGACAGAACACAGGATCATCGTCTCAATGCAGATCAATGACAGAACGCAGCACAGGATCATCGTCTCAATACAGATCAATGACAGAACACAGCACAGGATCATCGTCTCAATACAGATCAATGACAGAACACAGCACAGGATCATCGTCTCAATACAGATCAATGACAGAACACAGCACAGGATCATCGTCTCAATGCAGATCAATGACAGAACACAGGATCATCGTCTCAATGCAGATCAATGACAGGCACAGGATCATCGTCTCAATACAGATCAATGACAGAACGCAGCACAGGATCATCGTCTCAATGCAGATCAATGACAGAACGCAGCACAGGATCATTGTCTCAATGCAGATCAATGACAGAACACAGGATCATCGTCTCAATGCAGATCAATGACAGAACACAGGATCATCGTCTCAATGCAGATCAATGACAGAACGCAGCACAGGATCATCGTCTCAATGCAGATCAATGACAGAACACAGGATCATCGTCTCAATGCAGATCAATGACAGAACGCAGCACAGGATCATCGTCTCAATAAAGATCAATGAAAGAACACAGGATCATCGTCTCAATACAGATCAATGACAGAACACAGCACAGGATCATCGTCTCAATGCAGATCAATGACAGAACTCAGCACAGGATCATCGTCTCAATGCAGATCAATGACAGAACACAGGATCATCGTCTCAATGCAGATCAATGACAGAACACAGGATCATCGTCTCAATGCAGATCAATGACAGAACACAGGATCATCGTCTCAATACAGATCAATGACAGAACGCAGCACAGGATCATCGTCTCAATACAGATCAATGACAGAACACAGCACAGGATCATCGTCTCAATACAGATCAATGACAGAACACAGGATCATCGTCTCAATACAGATCAATGACAGAACGCAGCACAGGATCATCGTCTCAATACAGATCAATGACAGAACACAGGATCATCGTCTCAATGCAGATCAATGACAGAACGCAGCACAGGATCATCGTCTCAATGCAGATCAATGACAGAACACAGCACAGGATCATCGTCTCAATGCAGATCAATGACAGAACGCAGCACAGGATCATCGTCTCAATGCAGATCAATGACAGAACACAGCACAGGATCATCGTCTCAATGCAGATCAATGACAGAACACAGGATCATTGTCTCAATGCAGATCAATGACAGAACGCAGCACAGGATCATCGTCTCAATGCAGATCAATGACAGAACACAGCACAGGATCATCGTCTCAATGCAGATCAATGACAGAACACAGGATCATCGTCTCAATGCAGATCAATGACAGAACAGAACAGGATCATCGTCTCAATGCAGATCAATGACAGAACACAGCACAGGATCATCGTCTCAATACAGATCAATGACAGAACGCAGCACAGGATCATCGTCTCAATACAGATCAATGACAGAACACAGGATCATCGTCTCAATGCAGATCAATGACAGAACACAGCACAGGATCATCGTCTCAATACAGATCAATGACAGAACGCAGCACAGGATCATCGTCTCAATGCAGATCAATGACAGAACACAGCACAGGATCATCGTCTCAATGCAGATCAATGACAGAACACAGGATCATCGTCTCAATGCAGATCAATGACAGAACACAGCACAGGATCATCGTCTCAATGCAGATCAATGACAGAACACAGCACAGGATCATCGTCTCAATGCAGATCAATGACAGAACACAGCACAGGATCATCGTCTCAATGCAGATCAATGACAGAACGCAGCACAGGATCATCGTCTCAATGCAGATCAATGACAGAACACAGGATCATCGTCTCAATGCAGATCAATGACAGAACACAGGATCATCGTCTCAATGCAGATCAATGACAGAACGCAGCACAGGATCATCGTCTCAATGCAGATCAATGACAGAACACAGGATCATCGTCTCAATGCAGATCAATGACAGAACACAGCACAGGATCATCGTCTCAATGCAGATCAATGACAGAACACAGGATCATCGTCTCAATACAGATCAATGACAGAACACAGGATCATCGTCTCAATGCAGATCAATGACAGAACACAGCACAGGATCATCGTCTCAATACAGATCAATGACAGACAGCACAGGATCATCGTCTCAATACAGATCAATGACAGAACACAGCACAGGATCATCGTCTCAATACAGATCAATGACAGAACACAGCACATGATCATCGTCTCAATACAGATCAATGACAGAACACAGGATCATTGTCTCAATGCAGATCAATGACAGAACGCAGCACAGGATCATCGTCTCAATACAGATCAATGACAGAACGCAGCACAGGATCATCGTCTCAATGCAGATCAATGACAGAACACAGGATCATCGTCTCAATGCAGATCAATGACAGAACGCAGGATCATCGTCTCAATGCAGATCAATGACAGAACAGCACAGGATCATCGTCTCAATGCAGATCAATGACAGAACGCAGGATCATCGTCTCAATGCAGATCAATGACAGAACACAGGATCATCGTCTCAATGCAGATCAATGACAGAACGCAGCACAGGATCATCGTCTCAATGCAGATCAATGACAGAACGCAGCACAGGATCATCGTCTCAATGCAGATCAATGACAGAACACAGGATCATCGTCTCAATGCAGATCAATGACAGAACACAGCACAGGATCATCGTCTCAATGCAGATCAATGACAGAACACAGCACAGGATCATCGTCTCAATGCAGATCAATGACAGAACACAGCACAGGATCATCGTCTCAATGCAGATCAATGACAGAACACAGGATCATCGTCTCAATACAGATCAATGACAGAACACAGCACAGGATCATCGTCTCAATGCAGATCAATGACAGAACGCAGCACAGGATCATCGTCTCAATGCAGATCAATGACAGAACAAACTCCCTCACGACGCCAGGACAGCAGGAGTCAATCACAGGATCATCGTCTCAATACAGGATCAATGACAGAATCCTTCTCACCCCCCTTCTCCCCCAACAAGATTTAGATGCAAGTGGCTGTTCCACTGGATTGTCATGATAAGAGCGTCTGCTAAATGACTTAAATGTAAACAGAACACAGGATCATCGTCTCAATGCAGATCAATGACAGAACACAGCACAGGATCATCGTCTCAATGCAGATCAATGACAGAACTCAGCACAGGATCATCGTCTCAATGCAGATCAATGACAGAACACAGGATCATCGTCTCAATGCAGATCAATGACAGAACACAGGATCATCGTCTCAATACAGATCAATGACAGAACGCAGCACAGGATCATCGTCTCAATACAGATCAATGACAGAACACAGGATCATCGTCTCAATACAGATCAATGACAGAACGCAGCACAGGATCATCGTCTCAATGCAGATCAATGACAGAACACAGGATCATCGTCTCAATGCAGATCAATGACAGAACACAGCACAGGATCATCGTCTCAATGCAGATCAATGACAGAACACAGGATCATCGTCTCAATGCAGATCAATGACAGAACACAGCACAGGATCATCGTCTCAATGCAGATCAATGACAGAACACAGGATCATTGTCTCAATACAGATCAATGACAGAACGCAGCACAGGATCATCGTCTCAATGCAGATCAATGACAGAACACAGCACAGGATCATCGTCTCAATACAGATCAATGACAGAACGCAGCACAGGATCATCGTCTCAATACAGATCAATGACAGAACACAGGATCATCGTCTCAATGCAGATCAATGACAGAACACAGCACAGGATCATCGTCTCAATACAGATCAATGACAGAACGCAGCACAGGATCATCGTCTCAATGCAGATCAATGACAGAACACAGCACAGGATCATCGTCTCAATGCAGATCAATGACAGAACACAGGATCATCGTCTCAATGCAGATCAATGACAGACAGCACAGGATCATCGTCTCAATGCAGATCAATGACAGAACACAGCACAGGATCATCGTCTCAATGCAGATCAATGACAGAACACAGCACAGGATCATCGTCTCAATGCAGATCAATGACAGAACACAGCACAGGATCATCGTCTCAATGCAGATCAATGACAGAACACAGGATCATCGTCTCAATGCAGATCAATGACAGAACACAGCACAGGATCATCGTCTCAATACAGATCAATGACAGAACGCAGCACAGGATCATCGTCTCAATGCAGATCAATGACAGAACACAGCACAGGATCATCGTCTCAATGCAGATCAATGACAGAACACAGGATCATCGTCTCAATGCAGATCAATGACAGAACACAGCACAGGATCATCGTCTCAATGCAGATCAATGACAGAACACAGCACAGGATCATCGTCTCAATGCAGATCAATGACAGAACACAGCACAGGATCATCGTCTCAATGCAGATCAATGACAGAACGCAGCACAGGATCATCGTCTCAATGCAGATCAATGACAGAACGCAGGATCATCGTCTCAATGCAGATCAATGACAGAACGCAGGATCATCGTCTCAATGCAGATCAATGACAGAACGCAGGATCATCGTCTCAATACAGATCAATGACAGAACACAGGATCATCGTCTCAATACAGATCAATGACAGAACACAGGATCATCGTCTCAATACAGATCAATGACAGAACGCAGCACAGGATCATCGTCTCAATGCAGATCAATGACAGAACGCAGGATCATCGTCTCAATGCAGATCAATGACAGAACACAGGATCATCGTCTCAATGCAGATCAATGACAGAACGCAGCACAGGATCATCGTCTCAATGCAGATCAATGACAGAACGCAGCACAGGATCATCGTCTCAATGCAGATCAATGACAGAACACAGGATCATCGTCTCAATACAGATCAATGACAGAACGCAGCACAGGATCATCGTCTCAATGCAGATCAATGACAGAACACAGGATCATCGTCTCAATGCAGATCAATGACAGAACACAGCACAGGATCATTGTCTCAATGCAGATCAATGACAGAACACAGGATCATCGTCTCAATACAGATCAATGACAGAACACAGGATCATCGTCTCAATGCAGATCAATGACAGAACACAGCACAGGATCATCGTCTCAATACAGATCAATGACAGAACACAGCACAGGATCATCGTCTCAATACAGATCAATGACAGAACACAGCACAGGATCATCGTCTCAATACAGATCAATGACAGAACACAGCACAGGATCATCGTCTCAATACAGATCAATGACAGAACACAGGATCATTGTCTCAATGCAGATCAATGACAGAACGCAGCACAGGATCATCGTCTCAATACAGATCAATGACAGAACGCAGCACAGGATCATCGTCTCAATGCAGATCAATGACAGAACACAGGATCATCGTCTCAATGCAGATCAATGACAGAACACAGCACAGGATCATCGTCTCAATGCAGATCAATGACAGAACACAGCACAGGATCATCGTCTCAATGCAGATCAATGACAGAACACAGGATCATCGTCTCAATGCAGATCAATGACAGAACGCAGCACAGGATCATCGTCTCAATACAGATCAATGACAGAACGCAGCACAGGATCATCGTCTGAATGCAGATCAATGACAGAACACAGGATCATCGTCTCAATGCAGATCAATGACAGAACACAGCACAGGATCATCGTCTCAATACAGATCAATGACAGAACACAGCACAGGATCATCGTCTCAATACAGATCAATGACAGAACACAGGATCATCGTCTCAATGCAGATCAATGACAGAACACAGCACAGGATCATCGTCTCAATACAGATCAATGACAGAACACAGGATCATCGTCTCAATGCAGATCAATGACAGAACGCAGCACAGGATCATCGTCTCAATACAGATCAATGACAGAACACAGGATCATCGTCTCAATGCAGATCAATGACAGAACGCAGCACAGGATCATCGTCTCAATGCAGATCAATGACAGAACACAGCACAGGATCATCGTCTCAATACAGATCAATGACAGAACGCAGCACATGATCATTGTCTCAATACAGATCAATGACAGAACGCAGGATCATCGTCTCAATGCAGATCAATGACAGAACGCAGCACAGGATCATCGTCTCAATGCAGATCAATGACAGAACGCAGCACAGGATCATCGTCTCAATGCAGATCAATGACAGAACTCAGCACAGGATCATTGTCTCAATACAGATCAATGACAGAACGCAGCACAGGATCATCGTCTCAATACAGATCAATGACAGAACACAGGATCATCGTCTCAATGCAGATCAATGACAGAACGCAGCACAGGATCATCGTCTCAATACAGATCAATGACAGAACACAGGATCATCGTCTCAATGCAGATCAATGACAGAACACAGGATCATCGTCTCAATACAGATCAATGACAGAACACAGCACAGGATCATCGTCTCAATGCAGATCAATGACAGAACACAGCACAGGATCATCGTCTCAATACAGATCAATGACAGAACACAGGATCATCGTCTCAATGCAGATCAATGACAGAACACAGCACAGGATCATCGTCTCAATACAGATCAATGACAGAACACAGGATCATCGTCTCAATACAGATCAATGACAGAACACAGCACAGGATCATCGTCTCAATGCAGATCAATGACAGAACACAGGATCATCGTCTCAATGCAGATCAATGACAGAACACAGGATCATCGTCTCAATGCAGATCAATGACAGAACACAGCACAGGATCATCGTCTCAATGCAGATCAATGACAGAACACAGCACAGGATCATCGTCTCAATGCAGATCAATGACAGAACGCAGCACAGGATCATCGTCTCAATGCAGATCAATGACAGAACGCAGCACAGGATCATCGTCTCAATGCAGATCAATGACAGAACACAGGATCATCGTCTCAATGCAGATCAATGACAGAACAAAGGATCATCGTCTCAATACAGATCAATGACAGAACACAGCACAGGATCATCGTCTCAATGCAGATCAATGACAGAACACAGCACAGGATCATCGTCTCAATACAGATCAATGACAGAACACAGGATCATCGTCTCAATGCAGATCAATGACAGAACACAGCACAGGATCATCGTCTCAATACAGATCAATGACAGAACACAGCACAGGATCATCGTCTCAATACAGATCAATGACAGAACACAGCACAGGATCATCGTCTCAATACAGATCAATGACAGAACACAGCACAGGATCATCGTCTCAATACAGATCAATGACAGAACACAGGATCATTGTCTCAATGCAGATCAATGACAGAACGCAGCACAGGATCATCGTCTCAATACAGATCAATGACAGAACGCAGCACAGGATCATCGTCTCAATGCAGATCAATGACAGAACACAGGATCATCGTCTCAATGCAGATCAATGACAGAACACAGCACAGGATCATCGTCTCAATGCAGATCAATGACAGAACACAGCACAGGATCATCGTCTCAATGCAGATCAATGACAGAACACAGGATCATCGTCTCAATGCAGATCAATGACAGAACGCAGCACAGGATCATCGTCTCAATACAGATCAATGACAGAACGCAGCACAGGATCACCGTCTGAATGCAGATCAATGACAGAACACAGGATCATCGTCTCAATGCAGATCAATGACAGAACACAGCACAGGATCATCGTCTCAATACAGATCAATGACAGAACACAGGATCATCGTCTCAATGCAGATCAATGACAGAACGCAGCACAGGATCATCGTCTCAATACAGATCAATGACAGAACACAGCACAGGATCATCGTCTCAATGCAGATCAATGACAGAACACAGCACAGGATCATCGTCTCAATACAGATCAATGACAGAACACAGGATCATCGTCTCAATACAGATCAATGACAGAACACAGCACAGGATCATCGTCTCAATGCAGATCAATGACAGAACTCAGCACAGGATCATCGTCTCAATGCAGATCAATGACAGAACACAGGATCATCGTCTCAATGCAGATCAATGACAGAACACAGGATCATCGTCTCAATGCAGATCAATGACAGAACACAGGATCATCGTCTCAATACAGATCAATGACAGAAGCAGCACAGGATCATCGTCTCAATACAGATCAATGACAGAACACAGGATCATCGTCTCAATACAGATCAATGACAGAACGCAGCACAGGATCATCGTCTCAATGCAGATCAATGACAGAACACAGGATCATCGTCTCAATGCATATCAATGACAGAACACAGCACAGGATCATCGTCTCAATGCAGATCAATGACAGAACACAGGATCATCGTCTCAATGCAGATCAATGACAGAACACAGCACAGGATCATCGTCTCAATGCAGATCAATGACAGAACACAGGATCATTGTCTCAATGCAGATCAATGACAGAACGCAGCACAGGATCATCGTCTCAATGCAGATCAATGACAGAACACAGCACAGGATCATCGTCTCAATGCAGATCAATGACAGAACACAGGATCATCGTCTCAATGCAGATCAATGACAGAACACAGCACAGGATCATCGTCTCAATGCAGATCAATGACAGAACACAGGATCATCGTCTTAATGCAGATCAATGACAGAACGCAGCACAGGATCATCGTCTCAATGCAGATCAATGACAGAACACAGCACAGGATCATCGTCTCAATACAGATCAATGACAGAACGCAGCACAGGATCATCGTCTCAATGCAGATCAATGACAGAACACAGCACAGGATCATCGTCTCAATGCAGATCAATGACAGAACACAGGATCATCGTCTCAATGCAGATCAATGACAGAACACAGCACAGGATCATCGTCTCAATACAGATCAATGACAGAACGCAGCACAGGATCATCGTCTCAATACAGATCAATGACAGAACACAGGATCATCGTCTCAATGCAGATCAATGACAGAACACAGCACAGGATCATCGTCTCAATACAGATCAATGACAGAACGCAGCACAGGATCATCGTCTCAATGCAGATCAATGACAGAACACAGCACAGGATCATCGTCTCAATGCAGATCAATGACAGAACACAGGATCATCGTCTCAATGCAGATCAATGACAGAACACAGCACAGGATCATCGTCTCAATGCAGATCAATGACAGAACACAGGATCATCGTCTCAATGCAGATCAATGACAGAACACAGCACAGGATCATCGTCTCAATGCAGATCAATGACAGAACACAGCACAGGATCATCGTCTCAATGCATATCAATGACAGAACACAGCACAGGATCATTGTCTCAATGCAGATCAATGACAGAACACAGGATCATCGTCTCAATACAGATCAATGACAGAACACAGGATCATCGTCTCAATGCAGATCAATGACAGAACACAGCACAGGATCATCGTCTCAATACAGATCAATGACAGAACACAGCACAGGATCATCGTCTCAATACAGATCAATGACAGAACACAGCACAGGATCATCGTCTCAATACAGATCAATGACAGAACACAGCACAGGATCATCGTCTCAATACAGATCAATGACAGAACACAGGATCATTGTCTCAATGCAGATCAATGACAGAACGCAGCACAGGATCATCGTCTCAATACAGATCAATGACAGAACGCAGCACAGGATCATCGTCTCAATGCAGATCAATGACAGAACACAGCACAGGATCATCGTCTCAATGCAGATCAATGACAGAACACAGCACAGGATCATCGTCTCAATGCAGATCAATGACAGAACACAGGATCATCGTCTCAATGCAGATCAATGACAGAACGCAGCACAGGATCATCGTCTCAATACAGATCAATGACAGAACGCAGCACAGGATCATCGTCTGAATGCAGATCAATGACAGAACACAGGATCATCGTCTCAATGCAGATCAATGACAGAACACAGCACAGGATCATCGTCTCAATACAGATCAATGACAGAACACAGGATCATCGTCTCAATGCAGATCAATGACAGAACGCAGCACAGGATCATCGTCTCAATACAGATCAATGACAGAACACAGCACAGGATCATCGTCTCAATACAGATCAATGACAGAACACAGGATCATCGTCTCAATGCAGATCAATGACAGAACACAGCACAGGATCAACGTCTCAATACAGATCAATGACAGAACACAGGATCATCGTCTCAATGCAGATCAATGACAGAACACAGCACAGGATCATCGTCTCAATACAGATCAATGACAGAACACAGGATCATCGTCTCAATGCAGATCAATGACAGAACGCAGCACAGGATCATCGTCCCAATGCAGATCAATGACAGAACACAGCACAGGATCATCGTCTCAATACAGATCAATGACAGAACGCAGCACAGGATCATTGTCTCAATACAGATCAATGACAGAACGCAGCACAGGATCATCGTCTCAATGCAGATCAATGACAGAACGCAGCACAGGATCATCGTCTCAATGCAGATCAATGACAGAACGCAGCACAGGATCATTGTCTCAATACAGATCAATGACAGAACGCAGCACAGGATCATCGTCTCAATACAGATCAATGACAGAACACAGGATCATCGTCTCAATGCAGATCAATGACAGAACGCAGCACAGGATCATCGTCTCAATGCAGATCAATGACAGAACACAGGATCATTGTCTCAATGCAGATCAATGACAGAACACAGGATCATCGTCTCAATGCAGATCAATGACAGAACACAGGATCATCGTCTCAATGCAGATCAATGACAGAACACAGGATCATCGTCTCAATACAGATCAATGACAGAACACAGCACAGGATCATCGTCTCAATGCAGATCAATGACAGAACACAGCACAGGATCACCGTCTCAATACAGATCAATGACAGAACACAGGATCATCGTCTCAATGCAGATCAATGACAGAACACAGCACAGGATCATCGTCTCAATACAGATCAATGACAGAACACAGGATCATCGTCTCAATACAGATCAATGACAGAACACAGCACAGGATCATCGTCTCAATGCAGATCAATGACAGAACACAGGATCATCGTCTCAATGCAGATCAATGACAGAACACAGGATCATCGTCTCAATACAGATCAATGACAGAACACAGCACAGGATCATCGTCTCAATGCAGATCAATGACAGAACGCAGCACAGGATCATCGTCTCAATGCAGATCAATGACAGAACACAGGATCATCGTCTCAATGCAGATCAATGACAGAACACAGAACAGGATCATCGTCTCAATACAGATCAATGACAGAACACAGCACAGGATCATCGTCTCAATGCAGATCAATGACAGAACGCAGCACAGGATCATCGTCTCAATGCAGATCAATGACAGAACACAGGATCATCGTCTCAATACAGATCAATGACAGAAAGCACAGGATCATCGTCTCAATGCAGATCAATGACAGAACACAGCACAGGATCATCGTCTCAATGCAGATCAATGACAGAACGCAGCACAGGATCATCGTCTCAATGCAGATCAATGACAGAACACAGGATCATCGTCTCAATGCAGATCAATGACAGAACACAGGATCATCGTCTCAATACAGATCAATGACAGAACACAGGATCATCGTCTCAATGCAGATCAATGACAGAACACAGCACAGGATCATCGTCTCAATACAGATCAATGACAGAACACAGCACAGGATCATCGTCTCAATACAGATCAATGACAGAACACAGGATCATTGTCTCAATGCAGATCAATGACAGAACGCAGCACAGGATCATCGTCTCAATACAGATCAATGACAGAAGAGCACAGGATCATCGTCTCAATGCAGATCAATGACAGAACACAGGATCATCGTCTCAATGCAGATCAATGACAGAACACAGCACAGGTTCATCGTCTCAATGCAGATCAATGACAGAACACAGCACAGGATCATCGTCTCAATGCAGATCAATGACAGAACACAGGATCATCGTCTCAATGCAGATCAATGCCAGAACGCAGCACAGGATCATCGTCTCAATACAGATCAATGACAGAACGCAGCACAGGATCACCGTCTGAATGCAGATCAATGACAGAACACAGGATCATCGTCTCAATGCAGATCAATGACAGAACACAGCACAGGATCATCGTCTCAATACAGATCAATGACAGAACACAGGATCATCGTCTCAATGCAGATCAATGACAGAACACAGGATCATCGTCTCAATACAGATCAATGACAGAACACAGCACAGGATCATCGTCTCAATGCAGATCAATGACAGAACACAGCACAGGATCATCGTCTCAATACAGATCAATGACAGAACACAGGATCATCGTCTCAATACAGATCAATGACAGAACACAGCACAGGATCATCGTCTCAATGCAGATCAATGACAGAACGCAGCACAGGATCATCGTCTCAATACAGATCAATGACAGAACACAGGATCATCGTCTCAATACAGATCAATGACAGAACGCAGCACAGGATCATCGTCTCAATGCAGATCAATGACAGAACACAGGATCATCGTCTCAATGCAGATCAATGACAGAACACAGCACAGGATCATCGTCTCAATGCAGATCAATGACAGAACACAGGATCATCGTCTCAATGCAGATCAATGACAGAACACAGCACAGGATCATCGTCTCAATGCAGATCAATGACAGAACACAGGATCATTGTCTCAATGCAGATCAATGACAGAACGCAGCACAGGATCATCGTCTCAATGCAGATCAATGACAGAACACAGCACAGGATCATCGTCTCAATGCAGATCAATGACAGAACACAGGATCATCGTCTCAATGCAGATCAATGACAGAACACAGCACAGGATCATCGTCTCAATGCAGATCAATGACAGAACACAGGATCATCGTCTTAATGCAGATCAATGACAGAACGCAGCACAGGATCATCGTCTCAATGCAGATCAATGACAGAACACAGGATCATCGTCTCAATGCAGATCAATGACAGAACACAGCACAGGATCATCGTCTCAATACAGATCAATGACAGAACGCAGCACAGGATCATCGTCTCAATGCAGATCAATGACAGAACACAGCACAGGATCATCGTCTCAATGCAGATCAATGACAGAACACAGGATCATCGTCTCAATGCAGATCAATGACAGAACACAGCACAGGATCATCGTCTCAATACAGATCAATGACAGAACGCAGCACAGGATCATCGTCTCAATACAGATCAATGACAGAACACAGGATCATCGTCTCAATGCAGATCAATGACAGAACACAGCACAGGATCATCGTCTCAATACAGATCAATGACAGAACGCAGCACAGGATCATCGTCTCAATGCAGATCAATGACAGAACACAGCACAGGATCATCGTCTCAATGCAGATCAATGACAGAACACAGGATCATCGTCTCAATGCAGATCAATGACAGAACACAGCACAGGATCATCGTCTCAATGCAGATCAATGACAGAACACAGGATCATCGTCTCAATGCAGATCAATGACAGAACACAGCACAGGATCATCGTCTCAATGCAGATCAATGACAGAACACAGCACAGGATCATCGTCTCAATGCAGATCAATGACAGAACACAGCACAGGATCATCGTCTCAATGCAGATCAATGACAGAAACAGCACAGGATCATCGTCTCAATGCAGATCAATGACAGAACACAGCACAGGATCATTGTCTCAATGCAGATCAATGACAGAACACAGGATCATCGTCTCAATACAGATCAATGACAGAACACAGGATCATCGTCTCAATGCAGATCAATGACAGAACACAGCACAGGATCATCGTCTCAATACAGATCAATGACAGAACACAGGATCATTGTCTCAATGCAGATCAATGACAGAACGCAGCACAGGATCATCGTCTCAATACAGATCAATGACAGAAACACAGGATCATCGTCTCAATGCAGATCAATGACAGAACACAGCACAGGATCATCGTCTCAATGCAGATCAATGACAGAACACAGCACAGGATCATCGTCTCAATGCAGATCAATGACAGAACACAGGATCATCGTCTCAATGCAGATCAATGACAGAACGCAGCACAGGATCATCGTCTCAATACAGATCAATGACAGAAGCACAGGATCATCGTCTGAATGCAGATCAATGACAGAACACAGGATCATCGTCTCAATGCAGATCAATGACAGAACACAGCACAGGATCATCGTCTCAATACAGATCAATGACAGAACACAGGATCATCGTCTCAATGCAGATCAATGACAGAACGCAGCACAGGATCATCGTCTCAATACAGATCAATGACAGAACACAGCACAGGATCATCGTCTCAATACAGATCAATGACAGAACACAGGATCATCGTCTCAATGCAGATCAATGACAGAACACAGCACAGGATCATCGTCTCAATACAGATCAATGACAGAACACAGGATCATCGTCTCAATGCAGATCAATGACAGAACACAGCACAGGATCATCGTCTCAATACAGATCAATGACAGAACACAGGATCATCGTCTCAATGCAGATCAATGACAGAACGCAGCACAGGATCATCGTCCCAATGCAGATCAATGACAGAACACAGCACAGGATCATCGTCTCAATACAGATCAATGACAGACGCAGCACAGGATCATTGTCTCAATACAGATCAATGACAGAACGCAGCACAGGATCATCGTCTCAATGCAGATCAATGACAGAACGCAGCACAGGATCATCGTCTCAATGCAGATCAATGACAGAACGCAGCACAGGATCATTGTCTCAATACAGATCAATGACAGAACGCAGCACAGGATCATCGTCTCAATACAGATCAATGACAGAACACAGGATCATCGTCTCAATGCAGATCAATGACAGAACACAGGATCATCGTCTCAATGCAGATCAATGACAGAACACAGGATCATCGTCTCAATGCAGATCAATGACAGAACACAGGATCATCGTCTCAATGCAGATCAATGACAGAACACAGGATCATCGTCTCAATACAGATCAATGACAGAACACAGCACAGGATCATCGTCTCAATGCAGATCAATGACAGAGCACAGCACAGGATCACCGTCTCAATACAGATCAATGACAGAACACAGGATCATCGTCTCAATGCAGATCAATGACAGAACACAGCACAGGATCATCGTCTCAATACAGATCAATGACAGAACACAGGATCATCGTCTCAATACAGATCAATGACAGAACACAGCACAGGATCATCGTCTCAATGCAGATCAATGACAGAACACAGGATCATCGTCTCAATGCAGATCAATGACAGAACACAGGATCATCGTCTCAATACAGATCAATGACAGAACACAGCACAGGATCATCGTCTCAATGCAGATCAATGACAGAACGCAGCACAGGATCATCGTCCCAATGCAGATCAATGACAGAACACAGGATCATCGTCTCAATGCAGATCAATGACAGAACACAGAACAGGATCATCGTCTCAATACAGATCAATGACAGAACACAGCACAGGATCATCGTCTCAATGCAGATCAATGACAGAACGCAGCACAGGATCATCGTCTCAATGCAGATCAATGACAGAACACAGGATCATCGTCTCAATGCAGATCAATGACAGAGAACACAGGATCATCGTCTCAATACAGATCAATGACAGAACGCAGCACAGGATCATCGTCTCAATGCAGATCAATGACAGAACACAGGATCATCGTCTCAATGCAGATCAATGACAGAACACAGCACAGGATCATCGTCTCAATACAGATCAATGACAGAACACAGGATCATCGTCTCAATGCAGATCAATGACAGAACGCAGCACAGGATCATCGTCTCAATACAGATCAATGACAGAACACAGCACAGGATCATCGTCTCAATACAGATCAATGACAGAACACAGGATCATCGTCTCAATGCAGATCAATGACAGAACACAGCACAGGATCATCGTCTCAATACAGATCAATGACAGAACACAGGATCATCGTCTCAATGCAGATCAATGACAGAACACAGCACAGGATCATCGTCTCAATACAGATCAATGACAGAACACAGGATCATCATCTCAATGCAGATCAATGACAGAACGCAGCACAGGATCATCGTCCCAATGCAGATCAATGACAGAACACAGCACAGGATCATCGTCTCAATACAGATCAATGACAGAACGCAGCACAGGATCATTGTCTCAATACAGATCAATGACAGAACGCAGCACAGGATCATCGTCTCAATGCAGATCAATGACAGAACACAGCACAGGATCATCGTCTCAATGCAGATCAATGACAGAACGCAGCACAGGATCATTGTCTCAATACAGATCAATGACAGAACGCAGCACAGGATCATCGTCTCAATACAGATCAATGACAGAACACAGGATCATCGTCTCAATGCAGATCAATGACAGAACGCAGCACAGGATCATCGTCTCAATGCAGATCAATGACAGAACACAGCACAGGATCATCGTCTCAATACAGATCAATGACAGAACACAGGATCATCGTCTCAATACAGATCAATGACAGAACACAGCACAGGATCATCGTCTCAATGCAGATCAATGACAGAACACAGGATCATCGTCTCAATGCAGATCAATGACAGAACACAGGATCATCGTCTCAATACAGATCAATGACAGAACACAGCACAGGGCCATTTATCACGTCTTTTATCCAAAGCGACTTACAGTCATGTGTGCATACATTCACATGGGTGGTCCCGGGATCGAACCCACTACCCTGGCGTTACAAGCGCCATGCTCTACCAACTGAGCTACAGAAGGACCAGAAGGACCAGGATCATCGTCTCAATGCAGATCAATGACAGAACGCAGCACAGGATCATCGTCTCAATGCAGATCAATGACAGAACACAGGATCATCGTCTCAATGCAGATCAATGACAGAACACAGAACAGGATCATCGTCTCAATACAGATCAATGACAGAACACAGCACAGGATCATCGTCTCAATGCAGATCAATGACAGAACGCAGCACAGGATCATCGTCTCAATGCAGATCAATGACAGAACACAGGATCATCGTCTCAATGCAGATCAATGACAGAACGCAGCACAGGATCATCGTCTCAATACAGATCAATGACAGAACGCAGCACAGGATCATCGTCTGAATGCAGATCAATGACAGAACACAGGATCATCGTCTCAATGCAGATCAATGACAGAACACAGCACAGAACACAGCACACAGGATCATCGTCTCAATACAGATCAATGACAGAACGCAGCACAGGATCATCGTCTCAATACAGATCAATGACAGAACACAGGATCATCGTCTCAATGCAGATCAATGACAGAACGCAGCACAGGATCATCGTCTCAATGCAGATCAATGACAGAACACAGCACAGGATCATCGTCTCAATACAGATCAATGACAGAACACAGGATCATCGTCTCAATACAGATCAATGACAGAACACAGCACAGGATCATCGTCTCAATGCAGATCAATGACAGAACACAGGATCATCGTCTCAATGCAGATCAATGACAGAACACAGGATCATCGTCTCAATACAGATCAATGACAGAACACAGCACAGGATAATATAATAATATAATAATATATGCCATTTATCAGACGCTTTTATCCAAAGCGACTTACAGTCATGTGTGCATACATTCAGATGGGTGGTCAATGACAGTTACAAGCGCCATGCTCTACCAACTGAGCTACAGAAGGACCAGAAGGACCAGGATCATCGTCTCAATGCAGATCAATGACAGAACGCAGCACAGGATCATCGTCTCAATGCAGATCAATGACAGAACACAGGATCATCGTCTCAATGCAGATCAATGACAGAACACAGAACAGGATCATCGTCTCAATACAGATCAATGACAGAACACAGCACAGGATCATCGTCTCAATGCAGATCAATGACAGAACGCAGCACAGGATCATCGTCTCAATGCAGATCAATGACAGAACACAGGATCATCGTCTCAATGCAGATCAATGACAGAACGCAGCACAGGATCATCGTCTCAATACAGATCAATGACAGAACGCAGCACAGGATCATCGTCTGAATGCAGATCAATGACAGAACACAGGATCATCGTCTCAATGCAGATCAATGACAGAACACAGCACAGGATCATCGTCTCAATACAGATCAATGACAGAACACAGGATCATCGTCTCAATGCAGATCAATGACAGAACGCAGCACAGGATCATCATCTCAATACAGATCAATGACAGAACACAGCACAGGATCATCGTCTCAATACAGATCAATGACAGAACACAGGATCATCGTCTCAATGCAGATCAATGACAGAACACAGCACAGGATCATCGTCTCAATACAGATCAATGACAGAACACAGGATCATCGTCTCAATGCAGATCAATGACAGAACACAGCACAGGATCATCGTCTCAATACAGATCAATGACAGAACACAGGATCATCGTCTCAATGCAGATCAATGACAGAACGCAGCACAGGATCATCGTCCCAATGCAGATCAATGACAGAACACAGCACAGGATCATCGTCTCAATACAGATCAATGACAGAACGCAGCACAGGATCATTGTCTCAATACAGATCAATGACAGAACGCAGCACAGGATCATCGTCTCAATGCAGATCAATGACAGAACGCAGCACAGGATCATCGTCTCAATGCAGATCAATGACAGAACGCAGCACAGGATCATTGTCTCAATACAGATCAATGACAGAACGCAGCACAGGATCATCGTCTCAATACAGATCAATGACAGAACACAGGATCATCGTCTCAATGCAGATCAATGACAGAACGCAGCACAGGATCATCGTCTCAATGCAGATCAATGACAGAACACAGCACAGGATCATCGTCTCAATACAGATCAATGACAGAACACAGGATCATCGTCTCAATACAGATCAATGACAGAACACAGCACAGGATCATCGTCTCAATGCAGATCAATGACAGAACACAGGATCATCGTCTCAATGCAGATCAATGACAGAACACAGGATCATCGTCTCAATACAGATCAATGACAGAACACAGCACAGGATCATCGTCTCAATGCAGATCAATGACAGAACGCAGCACAGGATCATCGTCTCAATGCAGATCAATGACAGAACACAGGATCATCGTCTCAATGCAGATCAATGACAGAACACAGAACAGGATCATCGTCTCAATACAGATCAATGACAGAACACAGCACAGGATCATCGTCTCAATGCAGATCAATGACAGAACGCAGCACAGGATCATCGTCTGAATGCAGATCAATGACAGAACACAGGATCATCGTCTCAATGCAGATCAATGACAGAACACAGCACAGGATCATCGTCTCAATACAGATCAATGACAGAACACAGGATCATCGTCTCAATGCAGATCAATGACAGAACGCAGCACAGGATCATCGTCTCAATACAGATCAATGACAGAACACAGCACAGGATCATCGTCTCAATACAGATCAATGACAGAACACAGGATCATCGTCTCAATGCAGATCAATGACAGAACACAGCACAGGATCATCGTCTCAATACAGATCAATGACAGAACACAGGATCATCGTCTCAATGCAGATCAATGACAGAACACAGCACAGGATCATCGTCTCAATACAGATCAATGACAGAACACAGGATCATCGTCTCAATGCAGATCAATGACAGAACGCAGCACAGGATCATCGTCCCAATGCAGATCAATGACAGAACACAGCACAGGATCATCGTCTCAATACAGATCAATGACAGAACGCAGCACAGGATCATTGTCTCAATACAGATCAATGACAGAACGCAGCACAGGATCATCGTCTCAATGCAGATCAATGACAGAACGCAGCACAGGATCATCGTCTCAATGCAGATCAATGACAGAACGCAGCACAGGATCATTGTCTCAATACAGATCAATGACAGAACGCAGCACAGGATCATCGTCTCAATACAGATCAATGACAGAACACAGGATCATCGTCTCAATGCAGATCAATGACAGAACGCAGCACAGGATCATCGTCTCAATGCAGATCAATGACAGAACACAGGATCATCGTCTCAATGCAGATCAATGACAGAACACAGGATCATCGTCTCAATGCAGATCAATGACAGAACACAGGATCATCGTCTCAATGCAGATCAATGACAGAACACAGGATCATCGTCTCAATACAGATCAATGACAGAACACAGCACAGGATCATCGTCTCAATGCAGATCAATGACAGAGCACAGCACAGGATCACCGTCTCAATACAGATCAATGACAGAACACAGGATCATCGTCAATGCAGATCAATGACAGAACACAGCACAGGATCATCATCTCAATACAGATCAATGACAGAACACAGGATCATCGTCTCAATACAGATCAATGACAGAACACAGCACAGGATCATCGTCTCAATGCAGATCAATGACAGAACACAGGATCATCGTCTCAATGCAGATCAATGACAGAACACAGGATCATCGTCTCAATACAGATCAATGACAGAACACAGCACAGGATCATCGTCTCAATGCAGATCAATGACAGAACGCAGCACAGGATCATCGTCTCAATGCAGATCAATGACAGAACACAGGATCATCGTCTCAATGCAGATCAATGACAGAACACAGAACAGGATCATCGTCTCAATACAGATCAATGACAGAACACAGCACAGGATCATCGTCTCAATGCAGATCAATGACAGAACGCAGCACAGGATCATCGTCTCAATGCAGATCAATGACAGAACACAGGATCATCGTCTCAATACAGATCAATGACAGAACGGAGCACAGGATCATCGTCTCAATGCAGATCAATGACAGAACACAGCACAGGATCATCGTCTCAATGCAGATCAATGACAGAACGCAGCACAGGATCATCGTCTCAATGCAGATCAATGACAGAACACAGGATCATCGTCTCAATGCAGATCAATGACAGAACGCAGCACAGGATCATCGTCTCAATGCAGATCAATGACAGAACACAGGATCATCGTCTCAATACAGATCAATGACAGAACACAGGATCATCGTCTCAATGCAGATCAATGACAGAACAAAGGATCATCGTCTCAATACAGATCAATGACAGAACACAGGATCATCGTCTCAATACAGATCAATGACAGAACACAGGATCATCGTCTCAATGCAGATCAATGACAGAACAAAGGATCATCGTCTCAATACAGATCAATGACAGAACACAGCACAGGATCATCGTCTCAATGCAGATCAATGACAGAACGCAGCACAAAGGAAACACCTACAGTTCATTTATTGGAATATAATGATCGTTCATCACTAATAAATTACATCGATAGATTAGGAAAATGTTTTATACTACAGCTGCCACATCAGATCTGTCTACAGTGTGATTGACACATTACTGTACCTGTTATCTATAGTATATAAATACCACATCAGATCTGTCTACAGTGTGATTGACTCATTACTGTACCTGGTATCTATAGTATATAAATACCACATCAGATCTGTCTACAGTGTGATTGACTCATTACTGTACCTGGTATCTATAGTATATAAATACCACATCAGATCTGTCTACAGTGTGATTGACTCGTTACTGTACCTGTTATCTATAGTATATAAATACCACATCAGATCTGTCTACAGTGTGATTGACTCATTACTGTACCTGGTATCTATAGTATATAAATACCACATCAGATCTGTCTACAGTGTGATTGACTCATTACTGTACCTGTTATCTATAGTATATAAATACCACATCAGATCTGTCTACAGTGTGATTGACTCATTACTGTACCTGTTATCTATAGTATATAAATACCACATCAGATCTGTCTACAGTGTGTCTGCCTGCCATCTTAAGGGCTAAAATGTCAATTTGAATATTTCACCGGGAGATAATCTATCGCATGCTCTCTCAAGTGGTAAAGCAATATCACCGCACAACTACCCGCCCGTCACACAGAACTAAACGTCAATCATTTCTCAACCCAAAATGATGCTGACAGCTAAATACAGGCCTCAACGGTCCAGAGAAGAATTCATTACTTGAAAAATAAATGCAGAAATAGATGGTTTAATCTTCTTTTCTTTTTTCTATATTTGTCTGCAAAGTGATGAATATCAATTGGTGTTGTGAGCTGAGAGTGTTTTGACAACTGATGTCCTGCTCTACCAGACTCTGTGGAGCTTCACTCAGACTCACTCTGCTTAAGGCTTCTGTTCATCAACACTCTTTTTAATTAGTGCATTCTAATGCATCAAGAACATTCTAATGCATCAAGAACATTCTAATGCATCAAGAACATTCTAATGAATCAAGAACATTCTAATGAATCAAGAACATTCTAATGAATCAAGAACATTCTAATGAATCAAGAACATTCTAATGCATCAAGAACATTCTAATGCATCAAGAACATTCTAATGAATCAAGAACATTCTAATGAATCAAGAACAGTCTAATGAATCAAGAACATTCTAATGAATCAAGAACATTCTAATGCATCAAGAACATTCTAATGCATCAAGAACATTCTAATGAATCAAGAACAATCTAATGCATCAAGAACATTCTAATGCATCAATAACATTCTAATGCATCAAGAACATTCTAATGCATCAAGAACATTCTAATGAATCAAGAACATTCTAATGAATCAAGAACAGTCTAATGAATCAAGAACATTCTAATGAATCAATAACATTCTAATGAATCAAGAACATTCTAATGCATCAAGAACATTCTAATGCATCAAGAACATTCTAATGCATCAAGAACATTCTAATGAATCAAGAACATTCTAATGCATCAAGAACATTCTAATGCATCAAGAACATTCTAATGCATCAAGAACATTCTAATGCATCAAGAACATTCTAATGCATCAAGAACATTCTAATGCATC
>NW_026288143.1:47500-65765 GCF_023373465.1 Oncorhynchus keta
AACTCTCCACAGAGAACACTCCACAGAGAACACCCCACAGAGAACACACCAGAGAGAACACTCCACAGAGAACACTCTACAGAGAACACACCAGAGAGAACACTCCACAGAGAACACTCCACAGAGAACACTCCACAGAGAACACCCCACAGAGAACACACCAGAGAGAACACTCCACAGAGAACACCCCACAGAGAACACACCAGAGATAACTCTCCACAGAGAACACACCAGAGATAACTCTCCACAGAGAACAATCCACAAAAAACACTCCAGATTGTGCTTGTCTTGAATTTTTTCTTTCACCTTTATTTAACCAGGTAGGCTAGTTGAGAACACCTTTATTTAACCAGGTAGGCTAGTTGAGAACAAGTTCTCATTTGCAAATTCGACCTGGCCAAGATAAAGCATAGCAATTCGACACATACAACAACAGAGTTACACATGGAATAAACAAAACATACAGTCAATAATACAGTAGAACAAAAGAAAACAAAAGTCTATATACAGTGAGTGTAAATGAGGTAAGTTAAGGAAATAAATTGGCCATGGTGGCGAAGTAATTACAATATAGCAATTAAACACTGGAATGGTAGATCGGCAGAAGATGAATGTGCAGGTAGAGATACTGGGGTGCAAAGGAGCAACATAAATAAAGAAATACAGTATGCGGAGGAGGTAGGTAGATGGGCTGTTTATAGATGGGCTATGTACAGGTGCAGTTATCTGTGAGCTGCTCTGACAGCTGGTGCTTAAAGCTAGTGAGGGAGATGTGAGTCTCCAGCTTCAGAGATTTTTGCAGTTCGTTCCAGTCATGGGCAGCAGAGAACTGGAAGGTAAGATGACCAAAGGAGGAATTGGCTTTGGTGGTGAGCAGTGAGATATACCTGCTGGAGCGCGTGCTACGGGTAGGTGCTGCTATGATGACCAGTGAGCTGCGATAACATTTACATTTACATTTAAGTCATTTAGCAGACGCTCTTATCCAGAGCGACTTACAGATTGGTGCATACACCTTATGACATCCAGTGGAACAGCCACTTTACAATAGTGCATCTAAATCTTTTTAGGGGGGTGAGAAGGATTACTTATCCTATCCTAGGTATTCCTTAAAGAGGTGGGGTTTCAGGTGTCTCCGGAAGGTGGTGATTGACTCCGCTGTCCTGGCGTCGTGAGGGAGTTTGTTCCACCATTGGGGGCCAGAGCAGCGAACAGTTTTGACTGGGCTGAGCGGGAACTGTACTTCCTCAGTGGTAGGGAGGCGAGCAGGCCAGAGGTGGATGAACGCAGTGCCCTTGTTTGGGTGTAGGGCCTGATCAGAGCCTGGAGGTACTGAGGTGCCGTTCCCCTCACAGCTCCGTAGGCAAGCACCATGGTCTTGTAGTGGATGCGAGCTTCAACTGGAAGCCAGTGGAGAGAGCGGAGGAGCGGGGTGACGTGAGAGAACTTGGGAAGGTTGAACACCAGACGGGCTGCGGCATTCTGGATGAGTTGTAGGGGTTTAATGGCACAGGCAGGGAGCCCAGCCAACAGCGAGTTGCAGTAATCCAGACGGGAGATGACAAGTGCCTGGATTAGGACCTGCGCCGCTTCCTGTGTGAGGCAGGGTCGTACTCTGCGGATGTTGTAGAGCATGAACCTACAGGAACGGGCCACCGCCTTGATGTTAGTTGAGAACGACAGGGTGTTGTCCAGGATCACGCCAAGGTTCTTAGCGCTCTGGGAGGAGGACACAATGGAGTTGTCAACCGTGATGGCGAGATCATGGAACGGGCAGTCCTTCCCCCGGGAGGAAGAGCAGCTCCGTCTTGCCGAGGTTCAGCTTGAGGTGGTGATCCGTCATCCACACTGATATGTCAGCCAGACATGCAGAGATGCGATTCGCCACCTGGTCATCAGAAGGGGGAAAGAGAAGATTAATTGTGTGTCGTCTGCATAGCAATGATAGGAGAGACCATGTGAGGTTATGACAGAGCCAAGTGACTTGGTGTATAGCGAGAATAGGACAGGGCCTAGAACAGAGCCCTGGGGACACCAGTGGTGAGAGCGCGTGGTGAAGAGACAGATTCTCGCCACGCCACCTGGTAGGAGCGACCTGTCAGGTAGGACGCAATCAAGCGTGGGCCGCGCCGGAGATGCCCAACTCGGAGAGGGTGGAGAGGAGGATCTGATGGTTCACAGTATCGAAGGCAGCCGATAGGTCTAGAAGGATGAGAGCAGAGGAGAGAGAGTTAGCTTTAGCGGTGCGGAGCGCCTCCGTGATACAGAGAAGAGCAGTCTCAGTTGAATGACTAGTCTTGAAACCTGACTGATTTGGATCAAGAAGGTCATTCAGAGAGAGATAGCGGGAGAGCTGGCCAAGGACGGCACGTTCAAGAGTTTTGGAGAGAAAAGAAAGAAGGGATACTGGTCTGTAGTTGTTGACATCGGAGGGATTGAGTGTAGGTTTTTTCAGAAGGGGTGCAACTCTCGCTCTCTTGAGGACGGAAGGGACGTAGCCAGCGGTCAGGGATGAGTTGATGAGCGAGGTGAGGTAAGGAGGAGGTCTCCGGAAATGGTCTGGAGAAGAGAGGAGGGGATAGGGTCAAGCGGGCAGGTTGTTGGGCGGCCGGCCGTCACAAGACGCGAGATTTCATCTGGAGAGAGGGGAGAAAGAGGTCAGAGCACAGGGTAGGGCAGTGTGAGCAGAACCAGCGGTGCCGTTTGACTTAGCAAACGAGGATCGGATGTCGTCGACTTTCTTTTCAAAATGGTTGACGAAGTCATCTGCAGAGAGGGAGGAGGGGAGGGGAGGAGGATTCAGGAGTGAGGAGAAGGTGGCAAAGAGCTTCCTAGGGTTAGAGGCAGATGCTTGGAATTTAGAGTGGTAGAAAATGGCTTTAGCAGCAGAGACAGAGGAGGAAAATGTAGAGAGGAGGGAGTGAAAGGATGCCAGGTCCGCAGGGAGGCGAAGTTTTCCTCCATTTCCGCTCAGCTGCCCGGAGCCCTGTTCTGTGAGCTCGCAATGAGTCGTCGAGCCACGGGCGGGAGGGGAGGACCGCGCCGGCCTGGAGGATAGGGGACATAGAGAGTCAAAGGATGCAGAAAGGGAGGAGAGGAGGGTTGAGGAGGCAGAATCAGGAGATAGGTTGGAGAAGGTTTGAGCAGAGGGAAGAGATGATAGGATGGAAGAGGAGAGAGTAGCGGGGGAGAGGGAGCGAAGGTTGGGACGACGCGATACCATCCGAGTAGGGGCAGTGTGGGAGGTGTTAGATGAGAGCGAGAGGGAAAAGGATACAAGGTAGTGGTCGGAGACTTGGAGGGGAGTTGCAATGAGGTTAGTGGAAGAACAGCATCTAGTAAAGATGAGGTCGAGCGTATTGCCTGCCTTGTGAGTAGGGGGAAGGTGAGAGGGTGAGGTCAAGAGGAGAGGAGTGGAAAGAAGGAGGCAGAGAGGAATGAGTCAAAGGTAGACGTGGGGAGGTTAAAGTCGCCCAGAACTGTGAGAGGTGAGCCGTCCTCAGGAAAGGAGCTTATCAAGGTATCAAGCTCATTGATGAACTCTCCGAGGGAACCTGGAGGGCGATAAATGATAAGGATGTTAAGCTTGAAAGGGCTGGTAACTGTGACAGCATGGAATTCAAAGGAGGCGATAGACAGATGGGTGAGGGAGAAAGAGAGAATGACCACTTGGGAGAGATGAGGATCCCGGTGCCACCACCCCGCTGACCAGAAGCTCTCGGGGTGTGCGAGAACACGTGGGCGGACGAAGAGAGAGCAGTAGGAGTAGCAGTGTTGTCTGTGGTGATCCATGTTTCCGTCAGTGCCAAGAAGTCGAGGGACTGGAGGGAGGCATAGGCTGAGATGAACTCTGCCTTGTTGGCCGCAGATCGGCAGTTCCAGAGGCTACCGGAGACCTGGAACTCCACGTGGGTCGTGCGCGCTGGGACCACCAGATTAGGGTGGCCGCGGCCACGCGGTGTGTAGCGTTTGTATGGTCTGTGCAGAGAGGAGAGAACAGGGATAGACAGACACATAGTTGACAGGCTACAGAAGAGGCTACGCTAATGCAAAGGAGATTGGAATGACAAGTGGACTACACGTCTCGAATGTTCAGAAAGTTAAGCTTACGTAGCAAGAATCTTATTGACTAAAATGATTAAAATGATACAGTACTGCTGAAGTAGGCTAGCTGGCAGTAGCTGCGTTGTTGACACTACACTAATCAAGTCGTTCCGTTGAGTGTAATAGTTTCTGCAGTGCTGCTATTCGGGGCTAGCTGGCTAGCTAGCAGTGTTGTTTACGTTACGTTGCGTTAAGAGAACGACAATAGCTGGCTAGCTAACCTAGAAAATCGCTCTAGACTACACAATTATCTTTGATACAAAGACGGCTATGTAGCTAGCTATGTAGCTAGCTACGATCAAACAAATCAAACCGTTGTACTGTAATGAAATGAAATGAAAATGTGATACTACCTGTGAATGCGACCGGGTTGTTGAATACTATTCAGTAGACGTTGGCTAGCTGTTAGCTGTTGGCTAGCTAGCAGAGTCTCCCACGTTAAGGACGACAAATAGCTGGCTAGCTAACCTCGGTAAATTAAGATGATCACTCCAAGACTACACACTCTAAACTACACAATTATCTTGGATACAAAGACAGCTATGTAGCTGGCTAACACTAAACTAATCAAGTCGTTCAGTTGAGTGTAATAGTGTAATAGCACTACAGTGGTGCTAATCTGTGGGCGTTTGCTAGCTGCTGGGCGAATAGCAGTGAAGGCTACGTTAGGGCGACGAAATACGATAATTATGCAATTATCTCTGATACAAGGACGGCTATGTAGCTAGCTAAGAAGAAATTGCTAAGATTAGACAGATCAACCGTTGTACTATAATGAAATGTAATGAAATGTAATGAAAAAGTTATACCAACCAGCTCACTAACTAACAGACCTCATGAAGATGAACCAACCAGCTCACTAACTAACAGACCTCAGGAAGATGAACCAACCAGCTCACTAACTAACAGACCTCAGCAAGATGAACCATAACTAACAGACCTCAGAGAAATGACCCAACCAGTTCACTAACTAACAGACCTCAGGAAGATGAACCAACCAGCTCACTAACTAACAGACCTCAGAGAAATGACCCAACCAGTTCACTAACTAACAGACCTCAGGAAGATGAAACAACCAGCTCACTAACTAACAGACCTCAGAGAAATGACCCAACCAGTTCACTAACTAACAGACCTCAGGAAGATGAACCAACTAGCTCACTAACTAACAGACCTCAGCAAGATGAACCATAACTAACAGACCTCAGAGAAATGACCCAACCAGTTCACTAACTAACAGACCTCATGAAGATGAACCAACCAGCTCACTAACTAACAGACCTCAGCAAGATGAACCAACCAGCTCACTAACTAACAGACCTCAGGAAGATGAACCAACCAGTTCACTAACTAACAGACCTCAGAGAAATGACCCAACCAGTTCACTAACTAACAGACCTCAGGAAGATGACCCAACCAGTTCACTAACTAACAGACCTCAGGAAGATGACCCAACCAGTTCACTAACTAACAGACCTCAGAGAAATGACCCAACCAGTTCACTAACTAACAGACCTCATGAAGATGAACCAACCAGTTCACTAACTAACAGACCTCAGGAAGATGAACCAACCAGCTCACTAACTAACAGACCTCAGGAAGATGAACCAACCAGCTCACTAACTAACAGACCTCAGGAAGATGAACCAACCAGCTCACTAACTAACAGACCTCAGGAAGATGAACCAACCAGCTCACTAACTAACAGACCTCATGAAGATGAACCAACCAGCTCACTAACTAACAGACCTCATGAAGATGAACCAACCAGCTCACTAACTAACAGACCTCAGGAAGATGAACCAACCAGCTCACTAACTAACAGACCTCATGTTTTACTGCTTATGATAATGTGTCTCAGTCAACACGTTTCCTCATTATCATCTACGAATAAGAATGCTACTGTTTTCCTAAGGAAGACTTGTGCTGCTGTTGTTTTGGAAGTGTGATTTGTTTAGAAACTGTGGTTTCTTCTTTAAGAAGCTGGCTATCAGAGGAGACGGTATCTGGTTGCCTTAGGAAGGAGGTCATTTACACCAGTCTCTTTGTGATCACTTTGTAACGCTACACATTATTCATGCCACAACATGGGGCGCTGGGATACAAGCTGGGTGTTTATTCTAGAGCTCAGGCAGGGCTGAGGCAGGACTGGGCTGAGGCATGGTTGGGCTGAGGTAGGGATGGGTTTGAGGCAGGGTTAAGGAGGGCTGAGGCAGGGCGCTGAGGCAGAGTGTTCGAGCAGAGGGTTGAGGCAGGTTGAGGCAGGTTGAGGCTGAGCTAGGAGCATGAGAAAGCTGGGAGGACCCACCAAAGGCTCAGAGATCAGGGATAATCTGACACCCCAAAGCCTAATCTTCTTAGTGGACCAGGATAAAATGAGTATCCATTACAGAATTAACCTTCATCCCAACCAGCCCCTCCATACCCACCAAACCAGCCCCTCCCAGTCCCCCAGCCCCCTCCATACCCACCGCCACCAGCCCCCTCCATACCCACCGCCACCAGCCCCCTCCCAGTCCCCCCACCCCCCTCCATACCCACCGCCACCAGCCCCCTCCATACCCACCGCCACCAGCCCCCTCCATACCCACCACCACCAGCCCCCTCCATACCCACCGCCACCAGTCCCCTCCCAGTCCTCCCAGCCCCCTCCCAGTGCTTCCAGCCCCCTCCATACCCACCGCCACCAGCCCCCTCCATACCCACCGTTACCAGCCCCCTCCATACCCACCGCCACCAGCCCCCTCCATACCCACCGCCACCAGCCCCCTCCCAGCTCCCCCAGCCCCCTCCCAGTGCTTCCAGCCCCTCCATACCCACCGCCACCAGCCCCTCCCAGTCACCCCAGCCCCCTCCTGGCTCTACCCAGTGCTTCCAGCCCCCCCTCCATACCCACCGCCACCAGCCCCCTCCCAGTCCCCCAGCCCCCTCCTGGCTCTACCCAGCCCCTCCTGGCCCCACCCAGTGCTTCCAGCCCCCTCCTGGCCCCACCCAGTCCCACCAGCCCCCTCCTGGCCCCTCCCAGTTCCACCAGCCCCCTCATGGCCCCTCCCAGTTCCACCAGCCCCTTCCTGGCCCCTCCCTCCCAGCACCATGTCCCTCTGATAGCCATTTTAGCCAGCATGGAGACAATGGCCTGGACTTAATCAGGCATTAGCGGGGAAATCAGCTAAGCTCCATATTCACTCCATCTGGAGCTGCAGGCCAACCGGCTTGGCATCAGATCTGATGAGAGGAGAAGACAGAGGAGAGGGGGCAGAGAGGAGGCCAGCAGGGCCACAGAGAGCTCCACTCCACCACCTACTCTCTTTAACATAGAGATGACAGACAGAATAACGGACAGCGAGTACCTCTCTCCTAGAAGTTTTTAACTGTTCCTTGGTAAAGCAGCTGGCATCTGAAAGCCAGCATAAGTTAACAAGGCTGACACTAGGCTGCTGCCCAGAAAGCCTGGTAGGTCAGAGGTCAGCAACAACAGCATTGACTCAATCCTAACTGACATCACAGCCCACTGGGAGAAGAGCAGTCATACTGTTCCATCCAGTCTACCGGCAGGTCAGAGGTTGAACTAAATGGAATGGAAACACACTACAGTGTGACCTGCTGGGAAACTGACTACTTTAACTAAAGCTAGGGAGTTTTATTCCTCTGCTGGTAGCGTGACTACAGCTCAAGCTCATTACCATAACGCACAATGCGATCCAAGATGGCGTAGCAATCGGACGTGTGTTTTGTCTTGTCCCGTCCTGTCTAGTGTAAATATAGTTTTTCTTCGTTTTTTTTTCTGTATATATTTCGTACATATTTTAATCTCACTTTCAAACTAGAGCTGAATATACTCTCCTGCAACCCGCATCACCCAATGTGGTACGGATCTGCTTTTTCTATACTTTACTTTAGAACCGTCAGAAGCTAGCCAGCTAACTAGCTACTACTCAGTTAGCCATTGCTAGCGGTCTTCAAAGCTAACTAGGACACCAGCGCGACATCAACCCAGAGCATATCAGACTGCTCTTTCTCTACCACATCTCCGGATTCCTACCGCAAGCTCTGAACCTTTACACCGGATCATCGCAACTAGCTAGCTGCAATCCAGTGGCTACTCCTGGCTAACGTCTCTGTCCCAAAACAAGCTACAGTTAGCCTTGAGCTAAGCCCATCTCCCGACTAGCCGAAGAGGCCCAACAATACCTCTTTTGCCAATTGGCCTGGACCCTTTACTGCCGACACGGAGCCCCGCCCGATCCATCACGACTGGTCCGCCGACATAATCGTCCGAGGTGGTTTCAACAGGCTTTTTCGTTGCGACATCGCCAAAGATCCATCTGCTGGCCAAGGCCCGCGAGCTTTCTGAAACGCTGTGTCTCCAGCTCACCCAGCGCACTAGAGCTCCTGTAGCATACTCCTGGGCTACAATTACCCGGGCCCACGACCGGTCTGTCGATGTCACCGCAAGAAGAGGAATAAACAGACTCACCCCATCGCGACGTCCCCCAAAGGTTAGCTCTCTAGCCCTCGCTATCTCCCTGCTTGCTAATTCGGCCTGCTAACGGTTAGCTTGTCTAGCCCGGGCCTACGAACTGTTAGCTTGTTAGCACAGGCCTGCTAACCATCTGGCTCACTGCGTTCTAAACACTCTGAACCCATTTACTTTCTATCTCTCTTTGATTTTTATTTTGTTTATACCTTCCGGAAACCTGCCTCACCCACTGTGATACGGAATCGCTATCACCTTTAATTTTTATTTTATTTTTATGACACACTCAAGAACCTCCAGACGCTAACCAGCTAACTAGCTACAAGCTATTTAGTCATTGTTAGTTTTTTTTTTAAACCTGGATAACACTCGCCAGCCCAGCTTCCCTGCCCATCCACCGCTGCCCCCTGGACACTGATCTCTTGGCTACATAGCTGACGCACGCTGGACTGTCCATTAATCACGGTACTCCATTCTGCTTGTTTGTTTTATCTGTCGACCCAGTTGCCTAGTCAACGCCATTTTACCTGCTGTTTGTTGTGCTAGCTGATTAGCCTCGCCTACTGTTTTTAGCTAGCTTTCCCAATTCAACACCTGTGATTACTGTATGCCTCGCTGTATGTCTCTCCCAAATGTCAATATGCCTTGTATACTGTTGTTCAGGTTAGTTATCATTGTTTTAGTTCACAATGGAGCCCCTAGATCCACTCTGCATACCCCTGTTACCTCCTTTGTCCCACCCCCCACACATGCGGTGACCTCACCCATTACAACCAGCATGTCCAGAGATACAACCTCTCTCATCATCACCCAGTGCCTGGGCTTACCTCCGCTGTACCCGCACCCCACCATACCCCTGTCTGCGCATTATGCCCTGAATATATTCTACCATGCCCAGAGACCTGCTCCTCTTATCCTCTGCCCCCAACGCTCTAGGCGACCAGTTTTGATAGCCTTTAGCCGCACCCTCATACTACTCCTTCTCTGTTCCGCGGGTGATGTGGAGGTAAACCCAGGCCCTGCATGTCCCCAGGTACCCTCATTTGTTGACTTCTGTGATCGAAAAAGTCTTGGTTTTATGCATGTCAACATCAGAAGCCTCCTCCCTAAGTTTGTTTTACTCACTGCTTTAGCACACTCTGCTAACCCTGATGTCCTTGCCGTGTCTGAATCCTGGCTCAGGAAGGCCACCAAAAATTCAGAGATTTCCATACCCAACTATAACATCTTCCGTCAAGATAGAACTGCCAAAGGGGGCGGAGTCGCAGTCTACTGCAGAGATAGCCTGCAAAGTAATGTCATACTTTCCAGGTCCATACCCAAACAGTTTGAACTACTAATTTTGAAAATTACTCTCTCCAGAAACAAGTCTCTCACTGTTGCCGCCTGCTACCGACCCCCGTCAGCTCCCAGCTGTGCCCTGGACACCATTTGTGAATTGATCGCCCCCATCTAGCTTCAGAGTTTGTCCTGTTAGGTGACCTAAACTGGGATATGCTTAACACCCCGGCAGTCCTACAATCTAAGCTAGATGCCCTCAATCTCACGCAAATCATCAAGGAACCCACCAGGTACAACCCTAACTCTGTAAACAAGGGCACCCTCATAGACGTCATCCTGGCCAACTGGCCCTCCAAATATACCTCCGCTGTCTTCAACCAGGATCTCAGCGATCACTGCCTCATCGCCTGTATCCGCCACGGAGCCGCAGTCAAACGACCACCCCTCATCACTGTCAAACGCTCCCTAAAACACTTCTGTGAGCAGGCCTTTCTAATCGACCTGGCCCGTGTATCCTGGAAGGACATTGACCTCATCCCGTCAGTTGAGGATGCCTGGTCATTCTTTAAAAGTAACTTCCTCACCATTTTGGATAAGCATGCTCCGTTCAAAAAATGCAGAACCAAGAACAGATACAGCCCTTGGTTCACTCCAGACCTGACTGCCCTCGACCAGCACAAAAACATCCTGTGGCGGACTGCAATAGCATCGAATAGCCCCGTGATATGCAACTGTTCAGGGAAGTCAGGAACCAATACACGCAGTCAGTCAGGAAAGCTAAGGCCAGCTTCTTCAGGCAAAAGTTTGCATCCTGTAGCTCCAACTCCAAAAGTTCTGGGACACTGTGAAGTCCATGGAGAACAAGAGCACCTCCTCCCAGCTGCCCACTGCACTGAGGCTAGGAAACACGGTCTCCACCGATAAATCCATGATTATCGAAAACTTCAATAAGCACTTCTCAACGGCTGGCCATGCCTTCCGCCTGGCTACTCCAACCTCGGCCAACAGCTCCGCCCCCCGTAGTTCCTCACCCAAGCCTCTCCAGGTTCTCCTTTACCCAAATCCAGATAGCAGATGTTCTGAAAGAGCTGCAAAACCTGGACCCGTACAAATCAGCTGGGCTTGACAATCTGGACCCGCTATTTCTGAAACTATCTGCCGCCATTGTCGCAACCCCTATTACCAGCCTGTTCAACCTCTCTTTCATATCGTCTGAGATCCCCAAGGATTGAAAGCTGCCGCAGTCATCCCCCTCTTCAAAGGAGGAGACACCCTGGACCCAAACTGCTATAGACCTATATCCATCCTGCCCTGCCTATCTAAGGTCTTCGAAAGCCAAGTCAACAAACAGGTCACTGACCATCTCGAATCCCACCGTACCTTCTCCGCTGTGCAATCTGGTTTCCGAGCCGGTCACGGGTGCACCTCAGCCACACTCAAGGTACTAAATGATATCATAACCGCCATCGATAAAAGACAGTACTGTGCAGCCGTCTTCATCGACCTCGCCAAGGCTTTCGACTCTGTCAATCACCAAATTCTTATCGGCAGACTCAACAGCCTCGGTTTTTCGGATGACTGCCTTGCCTGGTTCACCAATTACTTTGCAGACAGAGTTCAGTGTGTCAAATCAGAGGGCATGCTGTCCGGTCCTCTGGCAGTCTCTATGGGGGTGCCACAGGGTTCAATTCTCGGGCCGACTCTTTTCTCTGTATATATCAATGATGTTGCTCTTGCTGCGGGCGATTCCCTGATCCACCTCTACGCAGACGACACCATTCTATATACTTTCGGCCCGTCATTGGACACTGTGCTATCAAACCTCCAAACGAGCTTCAATGCCATACAGCACTCCTTCCGTGGCCTCCAACTGCTCTTAAACGCGAGTAAAACCAAATGCATGCTTTTCAACCGATCGCTGCCTGCACCCGCATGCCCGACTAGCATCACCACCCTGGATGGTTCCAACCTTGAATATGTGGACATCTATAAGTACCTAGGTGTCTGGCTAGACTGCAAACTCTCCTTCCAGACTCACATCAAACATCTCCAATCAAAAATCAAATCCAGAGTCGGCTTTCTATTCCGCAACAAAGCCTCCTTCACTCACGCTGCCAAGCTTACCCTAGTAAAACTGACTATCCTACCGATCCTCGACTTCGGCGATGTCATCTACAAAATGGCTTCCAACACTCTACTCAGCAAACTGGATGCAGTCTATCACAGTGCCATCCGTTTTGTCACTAAAGCACCTTATACCACCCACCACTGCGACTTGTATGCTCTAGTCGGCTGGCCCTCACTACATATTCGTCGCCAGACCCACTGGCTCCAGGTCATTTACAAGTCCATGCTAGGTAAAGCTCCGCCTTATCTCAGTTCACTGGTCACGATGGCAACACCCATCCGTAGCACGCGCTCCAGCAGGTGTATCTCACTGATCATCCCTAAAGCCAACACCTCATTTGGCCGCCTTTCGTTCCAGTACTCTGCTGCCTGTGACTGGAACGAATTGCAAAAATCGCTGAAGTTGGAGACTTTTATCTCCCTCACCAACTTCAAACATCAGCTATCCGAGCAGCTAACCGATCGCTGCAGCTGTACATAGTCTATAGGTAAATAGCTCACCCTTTTTCACCTACCTCATTCCCATACTGTTTTTATACTGTTTTTATTTATTTACTTTTCTGCTCTTTTGCACACCAATATCTCTACCTGTACATGCCCATCTGATCATTTATCACTCCAGTGTTAATCTGCAAAATTGTATTATTCGCCTACCTCCTCATGCCTTTTGCACACATTGTATATAGACTGCCCATTTTTTTCTACTGTGTTATTGACTTGCTAATTGTTTACTCCATGTGTAACTCTGTTGTCTGTTCACACTGCTATGCTTTATCTTGGCCAGGTCGCAGTTGCAAATGAGAACTTGTTCTCAACTAGCCTACCTGGTTAAATAAAGGTGAAATAAAAAAAAATAAAAAATGCGCAAAAATATTCCTAAAAATATTTAACCTCCACACATTAACAAGTAAAATAGCTCAAACGAAAGATAAACAAGTTGTTTATCTAGCCAGCAAGTCAGATTTCTAAAATGTTTTACGGCGAAAACATAGCACATATTTATGTCAAACCACCACCGCAGACATAGCTCATTAGCATAGCCAAGTAGGAAAAAATATGCAATCAACAAACGCAGGATTAAAAGAAATCATTTCACTAACCTTTTGAAATCTTCATCAGATGACAGTAATATAACATGTTACACAGTACATTCATTTTTTTCAATAATATGCTATATATATCCATAAATCTCTGTTTACAATGATGCATCGTTCAAAAAATGCTACCCAAATGTCCTGAGAAATGACGATAGCCCCGGCAGATAACATCAGCTAACAAGGAATACACATCATAAACTTTGACTAAATATGCATGTTTTACATATGTATAGCAAGATACACTTCTTCTAAATGCAATTGCATTGTTACATTTAATTTTAACATTACATTTTGCGTTCACTAGACTATAATATGGAGTCGGCGCTCCCACAGTAGCATCATGACTCCTCTATCTTGGAGTCGACAGAAACCCAAAATTAATACATTAAATATTCCCTTACCTTTGTTATTCTTCTATCAAACGACCTGTAAGGGATTATACTCACCAAATTAGCGTTCAGTTTTCAAGTCTGCGTCTTTCGGTTCTCAAAATAGCCTGATTTTGGTAAAAATGTAGTCAAAATTGAAGTGGTTGCGCACCAAAACTTCGAAAGTATATATAGTATGTCGAGTAAACTTGTCAAACTAACTTCATAATCAAGCTTTAACATGTTATAAAGGTGTACAGCAATTTTGAGAACAAACAGAAACACAAGCACTGAAGATATCCCTCTAGTGGTGTGGGGGCTGTGCTTTGGCAAAGTGGGTGGGGTTATATCCTTCCTGTTTGGCCCTGTCCGGGGTGTCCTCGGATGGGGCCACAGTGTCTCCTGACCCCTCCTGTCTCAGCCTCCAGTATTTATGCTGCAGTAGTTTATGTGTCGGGGGGCTAGGGTCAGTTTGTTATATCTGGAGTACTTCTCCTGTCCTATTCGGTGTCCTGTGTGAATCTAAGTGTGCGTTCTCTAATTCTCTCCTTCTCTCTTTCTTTCTCTCTCTCGGAGGACCTGAGCCCTAGGACCATGCCCCAGGACTACCTGACATGATGACTCCTTGCTGTCCCCAGTCCACCTGGCCATGCTGCTGCTCCAGTTTCAACTGGCCTGGGCCCTAGGACCATGTCCCAGGACTACCTGACATGAGGACTCCTTGCTGTCCCCAGTCCACCTGGCCATGCTCCTGCTCCAGTTTCAACTGTTCTGCCTTACTATTATTCAACCATGCTGGGTCATTTATGAACATTTGAACATCTTGGCCACGTTCTGTTATAATCTCCACCCGGCACAGCCAAAAGAGGACTGGCCACCCCACATATGCTCTCTCTAATTCTCTCTTTCTTTCTCTCTCTCTCGGAGGACCTGAGCCCTAGGACAGTGCCCCAGGACTACCTGACATGATGGCTCCTTGCTGTCCCCATTCCACCTGACTGCTGCTGCTCCAGTTTCAACTGTTCTGCCTTATTATTATTCGACCATGCTGGTCATTTATGAACATTTGAACATCTTGGTCATGTTCTGTTATAATCTCTACCCGGCACAGCCAGAAGAGGACTGGCCACCCCACATAGCCCGGTTCCTCTCTAGGTTTCTTCCTAGGTTTTGGCCTTTCTAGGGAGTTTTTCCTAGCCACCGTGCTTTTACACCTGCATTGTTTGCTGTTTGGGGTTTTAGGCTGGGTTTCTGTACAGCACTTTGAGATATCAGCTGATGTACGAAGGGCTATATAAATAAATTTGATTTGATTTGATTTGATTTGTTCAATCGATCTTGGAAAAGAGAGAGGACTTGACCATTGCGCACAGGTTTTTTTGAGTGACTGAGAGCTTACCGAGTGCTCAAACTCTCACCAGCGGGTGATTCTCACAATGAGAAGCCCCATTGAAAGCTGAGATCACGCTGAACACGTGGAGACTGTTCCTGTTGCTGTAACTGTTTGGGGAGGGTGTTTGCGATGAGGTCAAAGGTGACCCAACTTTTCAGATGAGAAGAGATATTTTGGGAAAATGCAGATTTTGAAAGTTCTGCTTTACATAGAGACATAATTTAAACGGTTTTAAAAGCTTTAGAGTGTTTTCTATTCGATAATATTTTTTATTTGCATATATTAGCAACTTTTGACAAAAATGTATCATGTTTTATATGGGTACCCAAATCCTCCAGAAGGGGCAGTAAACCGTGGTATCCTGAACAGGCTAGAGAACAAAGCTGGGGAGGAGAGGAGGAGAGGTGAGAGGCTGGGGAGGAGAGGAGGATGGTGAGAGGCTGGAGAGGAGGAGAGGATGGTGAGAAGCTGGGGAGGAGAGGAGGAGAAGAGGTGAGAGGCTGGGGAGGAGAGGAGGAGAAGAGGTGAGGCTGGAGAGGAGGAGAGGAAGGTGAGAAGCTGGGTAGGAGAGGAGGAGAGGAAGTTGAGACGCTGGGGAGGAGAGGAGGAGAGGAAGGTGAGAGGCTGGAGAGGAGAGGAGGAGAGGAAGGTGAGAGGCTGGGGAGGAGAGGAGGAGAGGAAGGTGAGAGGCTGGGGAGGAGAGGAGGAGAGGAAGGTGAGAGGCTGGGGAGGAGAGGAGGAGAGGAAGGTGAGAGGCTGGGGAGGAGAGGAGGAGAGGAAGGTGAGAGGCTGGAGAGGAGGAGAGGAAGGTGAGAGGCTGGGGAGGAGAGGAGGAGAAGAGGTGAGAGGCTGGGGAGGAGAGGAGGAGAGGAAGGTGAGAAGCTGGGGAGGAGAGGAGGGGCGGGGGTTAGGAGGAGAGGAGGAGAGGAAGGTGAGAGGCTGGGGAGGAGAGGAGGAGAGGAGGAGAGAGGCTGGGGAGGAGAGGAGGAGAGGAAGGTGAGAGACTGGGGAGGAGAGGAAGGTGAGAGGCTGGGGAGGAGAGGAGGAGAGGAAGGTGAGAGGCTGGGGAGGAGAGGAGGAGAGGGAGGTGAGAGGCTGGGGAGGAGAGGAGGAGAGGAAGGTGAGAGGCTGGAGAGGAGAGGAGGAGAGGAAGGTGAGAGGCTGGAGAGGAGAGGAGGAGAGGAAGGTGAGAGGCTGGGGAGGAGAGGAAGGTGAGAGGCTGGGGAGGAGAGGAAGGTGAGAGGCTGGGGAGGAGAGGAGGAGAGGAAGGTGAGAGGCTGGGGAGGAGAGGAGGAGAGGAAGGTGAGAGGCTGGGGAGGAGAGGAGGAGAGGAAGGTGAGAGGCTGGGGAGGAGAGGAGGAGAGGAGGTGAGAGGCTGGGGAGGAGAGGAAGGTGAGAGGCTGGGGAGGAGAGGAGGAGAGGAAGGTGAGAGGCTGGGGAGGAGTGGAGGAGAGGAAGGTGAGAGGCTGGGGAGGAGTGGAGGAGAGGAAGGTGAGAGGCTGGGGAGGAGAGGAGGAGAGGAAGGTGAGAGGCTGGGGAGGAGAGGAGGAGAGGAAGGTGAGAGGCTGGGGAGGAGAGGAGGAGAGGAGGAGAGGAAGGTGAGAGGCTGGGGAGGAGAGGAGGAGAGGAAGGTGAGAGGCTGGGGAGGAGAGGAGGAGAGGAAGGTGAGAGGCTGGGGAGGAGTGGAGGAGAGGAAGGTGAGAGGCTGGGGAGGAGAGGAGGAGAGGAAGGTGAGAGGCTGGGGAGGAGAGGAGGAGAGGAAGGTGAGAGGCTGGGGAGGAGAGGAGGAGAGGAAGGTGAGAGGCTGGGGAGGAGAGGAGGAGAGGAGGAGAGGAAGGTGAGAGGCTGGGGAGGAGAGGAGGTGAGGAAGGTGAGAGGCTGGGGAGGAGAGGAGGAGAGGAAGGTGAGAGGCTGGGGAGGAGAGGAGGAGAGGATGGTGAGAGGCTGGGGAGGAGAGGAATGTGAGAGGCTGGGGAGGAGAGGAAGGTGAGAAGCTGGGGCGGAGAGCAGGAAAAGGGAGGGGCAAGGGATGTTGAATAGAGAGAGGGGAAGCTGGCTGTGAAATGGAGACTACAGAAAGACAAATTATTATTGAACGGAGCCACTTCTATTCACACCTCAGGGGAGTGGGAACAGGGAGGGGTCAGATAGTGGGAACAGGGAGGGGTCAGATAGTGGGAACAGGGAGGGGTCAGATAGTGGGAACAGGGAGGGGTCAGATAGTGGGAACAGGGAGGGGTCAGATAGTGGGAACAGGGAGGGGTCAGATAGTGGGAACAGGGAGGGGTCAGATAGTGGGAACAGGGAGGGGTCAGACAGTGGGAACAGGGAGGGGTCAGATAGTGGGAACAGGGAGGGGTCAGATAGTGGGAACAGGGAGGGGTCAGAGGGTGGGAACAGGGAGGGGTCAGACAGTGGGAACTGGGAGGGGTCAGATAGTGTGAACAGGGAGGGGTCAGATAGTGGGAAAAGGGAGGGGTCATATAGTGGGAACAGGGAGGGGTCAGATAGTGGGAACAGGGAGGGGTCAGATAGTGGGAACAGGGAGGGGTCAGATAGTGGGAACAGGGAGGGGTCAGATAGTGGGAACAGGGAGGGGTCAGATAGTGGGAACAGGGAGGGGTCAGAGAGTGGGCATAGGTAGGAGTCGGGTAGTGGGTATACCTATCAGTAGGGCTCTAAACATACCTATCACTAGGGCTCTAAACATACCTATCACTAGGGCTCTAAACATACCTATCACTAGGGCTCTAAACATACCTATCACTAGGGCCCTAAACATACCTATCACTAGGGCTCTAAACATACCTATCAGTGGGGCTCTAAACATACCTATCACTAGGGCTCTAAACATACCTATCACTAGGGCTCTAAACATACCTATCACTAGGGCTCTAAACATATCTATCACTAGGGCTCTAAACATTCCTAACAGCAGGGATCTAAAAACATTCCTATCACTAGGGCTCTAAACATACCTATCACTAGGCTCTAAACATACCTATCACTAGGGCTCTAAACATACCTATCACTAGGGCTCTAAACATACCTATCACTAGGGCTCTAAACATTCCTAACAGCAGGGCTCTAAACATTCCTATCACTAGGGCTCTAAACATATCTATCACTAGGGCTCTAAACATTCCTAACAGCAGGGCTCTAAACATTCCTATCACTAGGGCTCTAAACATACCTATCACTAGGGCTCTAAACATACCTATCACTAGGGCTCTAAACATACCTATCACTAGGGCTCTAAACATACCTATCACTAGGGCTCTAAACATTCCTATCACTAGGGCTCTAAACATACCTATCAGTAGGGCTCTAAACATACCTATCAGTAGGGCTCTAAACATACCTATCACTAGGGCTCTAAACATTCCTATCAGTAGGGCTCTAAACATATCTATCACTA
>NW_026288144.1:0-20000 GCF_023373465.1 Oncorhynchus keta
GTATTGCTCCCTACAGATGTTGTCCCTGTTAGATGTTGTCCCTGTTAGATGTTGTCCCTGTTAGATGTTGTCCCTGTTAGATGTTGTCCCTGTTAGATGTTGTCCCTGTTAGATGTTGTCCCTGTTAGATGTTGTCCCTGTTAGATGTTGTCCCTAGATGTTAGATGATGTCCCTGTTAGATGATGTCCCTGTTAGATGTTGTCCCTGTTAGATGTTGTCCTGTTAGATGCTGTCCCTGTTAGATGTTGTCCCAGATGTTGTCCCTGTTAGATGTTGTCCCTGTTAGATGATGTCCCTGTTAGATGATGTCCCTGTTAGATGATGTCCCTGTTAGATGATGTCCCTGTGTGTTGTCCCTGTTAGATGATGTCCCTGTTAGATGTTGTCCCTGTTAGATGTTGTCCCTGTTAGAGATGATGTCCCTGTTAGATGATGTCCCTGTTAGATGATGATGTCCCTGTTAGATGATCCCTGTTAGATGATGATGTGTGTGTTGTCCCTGTTAGATGATGTTAGTTGTCCCTGTTAGATGATGTCCCTGTTAGATGTGTTGTCCCCCTGTTAGATGATGTCCCTGTTAGATGATGTCCCTGTTAGATGTTGTCTGTTAGATGATGTCCCTGTTAGATGTTGTCCCTGTTAGATGATGTGTTTAGATGTTGTCCCTGTTAGATGATGTTGTCCCTGTTAGATGTTGTCCCTGTTAGATGATGTCCTGTTAGATGATGTCCCTGTTAGATGTTGTCCCTGTTAGTTGTCCTGTTAGATGATGTGATGTCCCTGTTAGATGATGTCCCTGTTAGATGATGTCCCTGTTAGATGATGTCCCTGTTAGATGATGTGTGTTGTTAGATGATGTTGTCCCTGTTAGATGTTGTCCCTGTTAGATGATGTCCCTGTTAGATGATGTTGTCCCTGTTAGATGTTGTCCCTGTTGTGTTGTCCCTGTTAGATGATGTCCCTGTTAGATGATGTCCCTGTTAGATGATGTGTTGTCCCTGTTAGATGTTGTCCCTGTTAGATGATGTCCCTGTTAGATGATGTCCCTGTTAGATGATGTGTGTTGTCCCTGTTAGATGATGTCCCTGTTAGATGTTGTCCCTGTTAGATGATGTGTTGTCCCTGTTAGATGATGTCCCTGTTAGATGATGTGTGTTGTCCCTGTTAGATGATGTGTAGATGTGATGTCCCTGTTATGTCCCTGTTAGATGATGTGTGTTGTCCCTGTTAGATGATGTGTGTTGTCCCTGTTAGATGTTGTCCCTGTTAGATGATGTGTGTTGTTGTCCCTGTTAGATGTTGTCCCTGTTAGATGATGTCCCTGTTAGATGATGTCCCTGTTAGATGTTGTCCCTGTTAGATGATGTTGTCCCTGTTAGATGTTGTCCCTGTTAGATGATGTCCCTGTTAGATGTTGTCCCTGTTAGATAGATGATGTCCCTGTTAGATGTTAGATGATGTCCCTGTTAGATGTTGTCCCTGTTAGATGTTGTCCCTGTTAGATGTTGTCCTGTTAGATGAGATGTTGTCCCTGTTAGATGATGTCCCTGTTAGATGTTGTCCCTGTTAGATGATGTCCCTGTTAGATGATGTCCCTGTTAGATGATGTCCCTGTTAGATGTTGTCCCTGTTAGATGTTGTCCCTGTTAGATGATGTCCCTGTTAGATGATGTTGTGTTGTCCCTGTTAGATGATGTGTTGTCCCTGTTAGATGATGTCCCTGTTAGATGTTGTCCCTGTTAGATGTCCCTGTTAGATGTTGTGTGTTGTCCCTGTTAGATGTTGTCCCTGTTAGATGTGTGATGTCCCTGTTAGTGATGTCCCTGTTAGATGATGTCCCTGTTAGATGATGTCCCTGTTAGATGTTGTCCCTGTTAGATGTTGTCCCTGTTAGATGTTGTCCCTGTTAGATGTTGTCCCTGTTAGATGTTGTCCCTGTTAGATGTTGTCCCTGTTAGATGTTGTCCTGTTAGATGATGTAGTGTTGTCCCTGTTAGATGATGTCCCTGTTAGATGATGTCCCTGTTAGATGTTGTCCCTGTTAGATGTTGTCCCTGTTAGATGTTGTCCCTGTTAGATGTTGTCCCTGTTAGATGATGTCCCTGTTAGATGTTGTCCCTGTTAGATGATGTCCCTGTTAGATGATGTTGTAGATGTTGTCCCTGTTAGATGATGTGTGTTGTCCCTGTTAGATGATGTGATGTTGTCCCTGTTAGATGTTGTCCCTGTTAGATGATGTCCCTGTTAGATGTTGTCCCTGTTAGATGTTGTCCCTGTTAGATGATGTCCCTGTTAGATGATGTGTGTTGTCCCTGTTAGATGATGTGTTGTCCCTGTTAGATGAGATGATGATGTCCCTGTTAGATGTTGTCCCTGTTAGATGATGTCCCTGTTAGATGTTGTCCCTGTTAGATGATGTCCCTGTTAGATGATGTCCCTGTTAGATGTTGTCCCTGTTAGATGTTGTGATGTTGTCCCTGTTAGATGATGTGTGTTGTCCCTGTTAGATGATGATGTGTTGTCCCTGTTAGATGATGTGTGTTGTCCCTGTTAGATGATGTGTGTTGTCCCTGTTAGATGATGTCCCTGTTAGATGTTGTCCCTGTTAGATGTTGTCCCTGTTAGATGATGTCCCTGTTAGATGTTGTCCCTGTTAGATGATGTCCCTGTTAGATGATGTCCCTGTTAGATGATGTGTGTTGTCCCTGTTAGATGATGTCCCTGTTAGATGTTGTCCCTGTTAGATGTTGTCCCTGTTAGATGATGTGTGTTGTCCCTGTTAGATGATGTCCCTGATGTTAGATGATGTCCCTGTTAGATGATGTGTATGTTGTCCCTGTTAGATGATGTCCCTGTTAGATGATGTGTTGTCCCTGTTAGATGTTGTCCCTGTTAGATGATGTGTAGATGTTGTCCCTGTTAGATGATGCTTGTCCCTGTTAGATGATGTTAGATGATGTCCCTGTTAGATGTTGTCCCTGTTAGATGATGTCCCTGTTAGATGATGTCCCTGTTAGATGATGTCCCTGTTAGATGATGTGTGTTGTCCTCAGATGTTGTCCCTGTTAGATGATGTGTGTTAGATGTTGTCCCTGTTAGATGATGTTGTCCCTGTTAGATGAGATGTTGTCCCTGTTAGATGTTGTCCCTGTTAGATGATGTCCCTGTTAGATGATGTCCCTGTTAGATGATGTCCCTGTTAGATGATGTGTGTTGTCCCTGTTAGATGATGTGTGTTGTCCCTGTTAGAGATGTTGTCCCTGTTAGATGTTGTCCCTGTTAGATGTTGTCCCTGTTAGATGTTGTCCCTGTTAGATGATGTAGTGTTGTCCCTGTTAGATGATGTCCCTGTTAGATGATGTGTGTTGTCCCTGTTAGATGATGTCCCTGTTAGATGATGTCCCTGTCAGATGATGTGTGTTGTCCCTGTTAGATGTTGTCCCTGTTAGATGATGTCCCTGTTAGATGATGTCCCTGTTAGATGATGTGTATTGTCCCTGTTAGATGATGTGTGTTGTCCCTGTTAGATGTTGTCCCTGTTAGATGATGTCCCTGTTAGATGTCCCTGTTAGATGTTGTCCCTGTTAGATGTTGTCCCTGTTAGATGATGTCCCTGTTAGATGATGTGTGTTAGATTGTCCCTGTTAGATGATGTCCCTGTTAGATGTTGTCCCTGATGATGTTGTCCCTGTTAGATGATGTTGTCCCTGTTAGATGATGTCCCTGTTAGATGATGTCCCTGTTAGATGATGTCCCTGTTAGATGATGTCCCTGTTAGATGATGTGTGTTGTCCCTGTTAGATGTTGTCCCTGTTAGATGATGTCCCTGTTAGATGTTGTCCCTGTTAGATGATGTCCCTGTTAGATGATGTGTGTTGTCCCTGTTAGATGTTGTCCCTGTTAGATGATGTCCCTGTTAGATGTTGTCCCTGTTAGATGATGTCCCTGTTAGATGATGTCCCTGTTAGATGATGTCCCTGTTAGATGATGTGTGTTGTCCCTGTTAAATGTTGTCCCTGTTAGATAGATGTTGTGTGTTGTCCCTGTTAGATTATTTGATGATGTCCCTAGTGGACTATCCTTCCCTAGATGGGTTACTATCCTTCCCTAGTGGACTATCCTTCCCTAGTGGTGTTGTCCCTGTTAGATATCCCTTCCCTAGTGGACTATCCTTCCTAGTGGACTATCCTTCCCTGTTAGATGGGACTGATCCTTCCCTAGTAGACTATCCCTTCCCTAGTGGACTATCCTTCCCTAGATGGACTAGATCCTTCCCTGTTAGATGATGTGTGGACTATCCTTCCCTAGTGGACTATCCTTCCCTAGTGGACTATCCTTCCCTGTTAGATTATTTGACCTAGGACTATCCTTCCCTAGTGGACTATCCTTCCCTAGTGGACTATCCTTCCCTAGGGGACTATCCTTCCCTAGTAGACTATCCTTCCCTAGTGGACTATCCTTCCCTAGTGGACTATCCTTCCCTAGTGGACTATCCTTCCCTAGTGGACTATCTTTCCCTAGGGATCCTTCCCTACTATCCTTCCCTAGGGACTATCCTTCCCTAGGGGACTATCCCTTCCTAGGGGACTATCCTTCCCTAGTGGACTATCCTTCCCTAGTGGACTATCCTTCCCTAGTGGACTATCCTTCCCTAGGGGACTATCCTTCCCTAGGGGACTATCCTTCCCTAGGGGACTATCCTTCCCTAGGGGACTATCCTTCCCTAGTGGACTATCCTTCCCTAGTGGACTATCCTTCCCGGCCTGGGGGACTATCCTTCCCGGCCTGGGGGACTATCCTTCCCGGCCTGGGGGACTATCCTTCCCTAGGGGACTATCCTTCCCGGCCTGGGGGACTATCCTTCCCGGCCTGGGGGACTATCCTTCCCTAGTGGACTATCCTTCCCTAGGGGACTATCCTTCCCTAGTGGACTATCCTTCCCTAGTGGGACTATCCTTCCCTAGTTGGACTATCCTTCCCTAGGGGACTATCCTTCCCTAGGGACTATCCTTCCCTAGTGGACTATCCTTCCCTAGTGGACTATCCTTCCCGGCCTAGTGGACTATCCTTCCCGGCCTAGTGGACTATCCTTCCCGGCCTAGGGGACTATCCTTCCCTAGGGGACTATCCTTCCCTAGGGGACTATCCTTCCCTAGGGGACTATCCTTCCCTAGTGGACTATCCTTCCCTAGTGGACTATCCTTCCCGGCCTGGGGGACTATCCTTCCCGGCCTGGGGGACTATCCTTCCCTAGTGGACTATCCTTCCCTAGTGGACTATCCTTCCCTAGTGGACTATCCTTCCCTAGTGGACTATCCTTCCCGGCCTGGGGGACTATCCTTCCCTAGTGGACTATCCTTCCCGGCCTGGGGGACTATCCCGGCTCCATAAATACAATGAAATGTGTGTGTTCCAGAAACGCAGCCACCTGGTGAAGCAGCTGAACGACTCCGAGCCGTCCACCCCGTCTCCCCTCATGGAAGGGACTCCCACCATCAAGAGCAGGAAGAAACTCCTGCAGATCATCGACACCACGCTGCTCAAATGCTACCTGCATGTACGTATGGATACCTCGGACGTACTCCCCCATTCCATTGTAATGGTACCTGCATGTACGTATGGATACTTCAGACGTACTCCCCCATTCCATTGTAATGGTACCTGCATGTACGTATGGATACTTCAGACGTACTCCCCCATTCCATTGTAATGGTACCTGCATGTACGTATGGATACCTCAGACGTACTCCCCCATTCCATTGTAATGGTACCTGCATGTACGTATGGATACTTCAGACGTACTCCCCCATTCCATTGTAATGGTACCTGCATGTACGTATGGATACTTCAGACGTACTCCCCCATTCCATTGTAATGGTACCTGCATGTACGTATGGATACCTCAGACGTACTCCCCCATTCCATTGTAATGGTACCTGCATGTACGTATGGATACTTCAGACGTACTCCCCCATTCCATTGTAATGCTACCTGCATGTACGTATGGATAATTCCATGGTAACGGAACTTTGCTTTATACCAAATTTAAAAACCATTGATTTTCAAAGTTTAATAAATGACTTTTTAACAATTTGCCCTGGTGTCCCCTGTGTTAATCTAGTGTCTCTCTCCAGACCAACGTGTCCCCTGTGTTAATCTAGTGTCTCCCTCCAGACCAGCGTGTCCCCTGTGTTAATCTAGTGTCTCTCTCTTCTCCAGACCAACGTGTCCCCTGTGTCAATCTAGTGTCTCCTCCAGACCAACGTGTCCCCTGTGTTAATCTAGTGTCTCTCTCTTCTCTCCAGACCAACGTGTCCCCTGTGTTAATCTAGTGTCTCTCTCCAGACCAACGTGTCCCCTGTGTTAATCTAGGGTCTCTCTCCAGACCAACGTGTCCCCTGTGTTAATCTAGGGTCTCTCTCCAGACCAACATGTCCCCTGTGTTAATGTAGTGTCTCTCTCCTCTCTCCAGACCAACGCGTCCCCTGTGTTAATCTAGGGTCTCTCTCCAGACCAACATGTCCCCTGTGTTAATGTAGTGTCTCTCCAGACCAACGTGTCCCCTGTGTTAATCTAGTGTCTCTCTCCAGACCAACGTGTCCCCTGTGTTAATCTAGTGTCTCCCCCAGACCAACATGTCCCCTGTATTAATATAGTGTCTCTCTCCAGACCAACATGTCCCCTGTGTTAATCTAGTGTCTCTCTCCAGACCAACATGTCCCCTGTGTTAATCTAGTGTCTCTCTCCAGACCAACATTTCCCCTGTGTTAATATAGTGTCTCTCCAGACCAACGTGTCCCCTGTGTTAATCTAGTGTCTCCTCTCTCCAGACCAACGTGTCCCCTGTGTTAATCTAGTGTCTCCCTCCAGACCAACTTGTCCCCTGTGTTAAGCTAGTGTCTCCCTCCTCTCTCCAGACCAACGTGTCCCCTGTGTTAATCTGGTGTCTCTCTCCTCTCTCCAGACCAACATGTCCCCTGTGTTAATCTAGTGTCTCTCTCCTCTCTCCAGACCAACGTGTCCCCTGTGTTAATCTAGTGTCTCTCTCCAGACCAACGTGTCCCCTGTGTTAATCTAGTGTCTCTCTCCAGACCAACGTGTCCCCTGTGTTAATCTAGTGTCTCTCTCCTCTCTCCAGACCAACGTGTCCCCTGTGTTAATCTAGTGTCTCTCTCCAGACCAACGTGTCCCCTGTGTTAATCTAGGGTCTCTCTCCAGACCAACGTGTCCCCTGTGTTAATCTAGGGTCTCTCTCCAGACCAACGCGTCCCCTGTGTTAATCTAGGGTCTCTCTCCAGACCAACATGTCCCCTGTGTTAATCTAGTGTGTCTCTCCAGACCAACGTGTCCCCTGTGTTAATCTAGTGTCTCCTCTCTCCAGACCAACATGTCCCCTGTGTTAATCTAGTGTCTCTCTCCAGACCAACGTGTCCCCTGTGTTAATCTAGTGTCTCTCTCCTCCCTACAGACCAACATGTCCCCTGTATTAATCTAGTGTCTCTCTCCAGACCAACGTGTCCCCTGTGTTAATCTAGTGTCTCTCTCCTCTCTCCAGACCAACATGTCCCCTGTGTTAATCTAGTATCTCCTCTCTCCAGACCAACATGTCCCCTGTGTTAATCTAGTGTCTCTCTCCAGACCAACATTTCCCCTGTGTTAATATAGTGTCTCTCCAGACCAACGTGTCCCCTGTGTTAATCTAGTGTCTCCTCTCCAGACCAACTTGTCCCCTGTGTTAATCTAGTGTGTCTCTCCAGACCAACGTGTCCCCTGTGTTAATCTAGGGTCTCTCTCCAGACCAACGTGTCCCCTGTGTTAATCTAGGGTCTCCAGACCAACGCGTCCCCTGTGTTAATCTAGGGTCTCTCCAGACCAACATGTCCCCTGTGTTAATGTAGTGTCTCTCTCCAGACCAACGTGTCCCCTGTGTTAATCTAGTGTCTCTCTCCAGACCAACGTGTCCCCTGTGTTAATCTAGTGTCTCTCTCCTCTCTCCAGACCAACATGTCCCCTGTGTTAATCTAGTGTCTCTCTCCAGACCAACGTGTCCCCTGTGTTAATCTAGTGTCTCTCTCCAGACCAACATTTCCCCTGTGTTAATATAGTGTCTCTCCAGACCAACGTGTCCCCTGTGTTAATCTAGTGTCTCCTCTCTCCAGACCAACTTGTCCCCTGTGTTAATATAGTGTCTCTCCAGACCAACGTGTCCCCTGTATTTATCTAGTGTCTCCTCTCTCCAGACCAACGTGTCCCCTGTGTTAATCTGGTGTCTCTCTCCTCTCTCCAGACCAACATGTCCCCTGTGTTAATCTAGTGTCTCTCTCCTCTCTCCAGACCAACGTGTCCCCTGTGTTAATCTAGTGTCTCTCTCCTCTCTCCAGACCAACATGTCCCCTGTGTTAATCTAGTGTCTCTCTCCAGACCAACATGTCCCCTGTGTTAATCTAGTGTCTCTCTCCTCTCTCCAGACCAACATGTCCCCTGTGTTAATCTAGTGTCTCCCTCCAGACCAACGTGTCCCCTGTGTTAATCTAGTGTCTCTCTCCTCTCTCCAGACCAACATGTCCCCTGTGTTAATCTAGTGTCTCTCTCCTCTCTCCAGACCAACGTGTCCCCTGTGTTAATCTAGTGTCTCTCTCCTCTCTCCAGACCAACGTGTCCCCTGTGTTAATCTAGTGTCTCTCTCCAGACCAACGTGTCCCCTGTGTTAATCTAGTGTCTCTCTCCTCTCTCCAGACCAACGTGTCCCCTGTGTTAATCTAGTGTCTCTCTCCAGACCAACGTGTCCCCTGTGTTAATCTAGTGTCTCTCTCCTCTCTCCAGACCAACGTGTCCCCTGTGTTAATCTAGTGTCTCTCTCCTCTCTCCAGACCAACATGTCCCCTGTGTTAATCTAGTGTCTCTCTCCAGACCAACATGTCCCCTGTGTTAATCTAGTGTCTCCATCCAGACCAACGTGTCCCCTGTGTTAATCTAGTGTCTCTCTCCAGACCAACATGTCCCCTGTGTTAATCTAGTGTCTCCATCCAGACCAACATGTCCCCTGTATTAATCTAGTGTCTCTCTCTCCAGACCAACGTGTCCCCTGTGTTAATCTAGTGTCTCTCTCCAGACCAACATGTCCCCTGTGTTAATCTAGTGTCTCTCTCCTCTCTCCAGACCAACGTGGCCCCTGTGTCAATCTAGTGTCTCCCTCCTCTCTCCAGACCAACGTGGCCCCTGTGTTAATCTAGTGTCTCCCTCCAGACCAACGTGTCCCCTGTGTTAATCTAGTGTCTCTCCAGACCAACGTGTCCCCTGTGTTAATCTAGTGTCTCTCTCAAAACCAACGTGTCCCCTGTGTTAATCTAGTGTCTCTGTCCTCTCTCCAGACCAACGTGGCCCCTGTGTTAATCTAGTGTCTCTCTCCTCTCTCCAGACCAACGTGTCCCCTGTGTTAATCTGGTGTCTCTCCTCTCTCCAGACCAACGTGGCCCCTGTGTTAATCTAGTGTCTCCTCTCCCCTGTGTTAATCCTCCAGACCAACGTGTCCCCTGTGTTAATCTAGTGTCTCTCCAGACCAACGTGTCCCTGTGTTAATCTAGTGTCTCTCTCCAGACCAACGTGTCCCCTGTGTTAATCTAGTGTCTCTGTCCTCTCTCCAGACCAACGTGTCCCCTGTGTTAATCTAGTGTCTCTCTCCTCTCTCCAGACCGTGTCCCCTGTGTTAATCTAGTGTCTCTCTCCCTCTCTCCAGACCAACGTGGCCCCTGTGTTAATCTAGTGTCTCCCTCCAGACCAACGTGTCCCCTGTGTTAATCTAGTGTCTCTCCAGACCAACGTGTCCCCTGTGTTAATCTAGTGTCTCTCTCCAGACCAACGTGTCCCCTGTGTTAATCTAGTGTCTCTGTCCTCTCTCCAGACCAACGTGTCCCCTGTGTTAATCTAGTGTCTCTCTCCTCTCTCCAGACCAACGTGTCCCCTGTGTTAATCTAGTGTCTCCTCCTCTCTCCAGACCAACGTGGCCCCTGTGTCAATCTAGTGTCTCCATCCAGACCAACGTGTCCCTGTGTTAATCTAGTGTCTCTCTCCAGACCAACGTGGCCCTGTGTTAATCTAGTGTCTCTCCAGACCAACGTGTCCCCTGTGTTAATCTAGTGTCTCTCTCCTCTCCAGACCAACGTGTCCCCTGTGTTAATCTGGTGTCTCTCTCTCTCTCCAGACCAACGTGTCCCCTGTGTTAATCTGGTGTCTCTCTCCTCTCTCCAGACCAACGTGTCCCTGTGTTAACCAACTAGTGTCTCTCTCCTCTCTCCAGACCAACGTGTCCCCTGTGTTAATATAGTGTCTCTCTCTCCAGACCAACGTGTCCCCTGTGTTAATATAGTGTCTCTCTCCTCTCTCCAGACCAACGTGTCCCCTGTGTTAATCTAGTGTCTCTCTCCTCTCTCCAGACCAACTTGTCCCCTGTGTTAATCTAGTGTCTCCATCCAGACCAACGTGTCCCCTGTGTTAATCTAGTGTCTCTCTCCAGACCAACGTGTCCCCTGTGTTAATCTAGTGTCTCTCTCCAGACCAACGTGTCCCCTGTGTTAATCTAGTGTCTCTCTCCAGACCAACGTGTCCCCTGTGTTAATCTAGTGTCTCTCTCCTCTCTCCAGACCTGTGTTAACGTGTCCAGACCCTGTCCCTGTGTTAATCTAGTGTCTCTGTCCTCTCTCCAGACCAACGTGTCCCTGTGTTAATCTAGTGTCTCTCTCCTCTCTCCAGACCAACGTGTCCCCTGTGTTAATCTAGTGTCTCTCTCTCCTCTCCAGACCAACGTGGCCCCGTCAATCTAGTGTCCATCCAGACCAACGTGTCCCCTGTGTTAATCTAGTGTCTCTCTCCTCTCTCCAGACCAACGTGGCCCCTGTGTTAATCTAGTGTCTCTCTCCTCTCTCCAGACCAACGTGTCCCCTGTGTTAATCTGGTGTCTCTCCTCTCTCCAGACCAACGTGTCCCCTGTGTTAATCTGGTGTCTCTCTCCTCTCTCCAGAACAACGTGTCCCCTGTGTTAATCTGGTGTCTCTCTCCTCTCTCCAGACCAACGTGTCCCCTGTGTTAATCTGGTGTCTCTCCTCTCTCCAGACCAACGTGGCCCTGGTGTCCCCTCTGTTGCGTCTGGATAATAACCACTGTCACATTGAGGAGAGTGAGTACATCCTGAAGAAGGCCCACAAGTACAGCGAGCTCATCATCCTCTATGAGAAGAAGGGCCTGCATCAGAAAGGTAATGAGCACCATCACACCTCCTCCATGCTTCAAAAGTAATGAGCACTAACACACCTCCTCCTCCATGCTTCAAAGGTAATGAGCACTAACACACCTCCTCCTCCATGCTTCAAAGGTAATGAGCACTAACACACCTCCTCCTCCGTGCTTCAAAGGTAATGAGCACTAACACACCTCCTCCTCCATGCTTCAAAGGTAATGAGACTTGTCGCTCTGGTATCCTTTACACAGGCAGCTCAAATCTGATCTTTTTTTTTTTCTTCACTAATTGTTCTTTTGACCAATCAGATCAGCTCCCTTGACAATAATTGTGCTTCATGTGTAAATGCAGCGTATCGACGCTAGACATCAGTCACAGAGTACTGGGTATGTGGAGCAATAACACTACACTACATATTAGTCATTTAGTAAACACTCTTATCCAGAGTTAGAATTGGTGCATTCAACTTGCATAGGTAAAACAACCACATACCAACACCATCATTGTGGCTAAAACCTTCCGAAATAGCTGCGACCTACAAAGTCTGTGCTAGTGAGAGTAGAAGACGGTGTTACAGAGAGAGCATCTGTTGTTCTGAGCATGCAGGAGGACCAGAGAGGGAGGGGATCTGTTCTGAGCGTGCAGGAGGACCAGAGAGAGAGAGGATCTGCTGTTCTGAGCATGCAGGAGGACCAGAGAGATAGGATCTGTTCTGAGCATGCAGGAGGACCAGAGAGAGGGGATTTGTTGTTCTGAGCATGCAGGAGGACCAGAGAGAGAGAGGATTTGTTGTTCTGAGCATGCAGGAGGACCAGAGAGAGAGAGCATCTGTTGTTCTGAGCATGCAGGAGGACCAGAGAGATAGGATCTGTTCTGAGCGTGCAGGGAGGACCAGAGAGAGGGAGGATCTGTTGTTCTGAGCATGCAGGAGGACCAGAGAGAGAGAGAGGATTTGTTGTTCTGAGCATGCAGGAGGTCCAGAGAGATATGATCTGTTCTGAGCGTGCAGGAGGACCAGAGAGAGAGAGGATCTGTTGTTCTGAGCATGCAGGAGGACCAGAGAGAGAGGATCTGCTGTTCTGAGCATGCAGGAGGACCAGAGAGAGATATGATCTGTTGTTCTGAGCGTGCAGGAGGACCAGAGAGAGAGCATCTGTTGTTCTGAGCATGCAGGAGGACCAGAGAGAGAGCATCTGTTGTTCTGAGCATGCATGAGGACCAGAGAGATAGGATCTGTTCTGAGCGTGCAGGAGGACCAGAGAGAGAGCATCTGTTGTTCTGAGCGTGCAGGAGGACCAGAGAGATATGATCTGTTGTTCTGAGCATGCAGGAGGACCAGAGAGAGAGAGCATCTGTTGTTCTGAGTGTGCAGGAGGACCAGAGAGAGAGCATATGTTGTTCTGAGCGTGCAGGAGGACCAGAGAGATATGATCTGTTGTTCTGAGCATGCAGGAGGACCAGAGAGATATGATCTGTTGTTCTGAGCGTGCAGGAGGACCAGAGAGAGGGAGGATCTGTTGTTCTGAGCATGCAGGATCCCTCTGAGCTCTGCTCTCTCTGTGGTGTGTCCTGTCTGAGTGAAGGATCCCTCCCAGAGCTCTGCTCTCTCTGTGCTGTGTCCTGTCTGAATGAAGGATCCCTCCCAGAGCTCTGCTCTCTGTGGTGTGTCCTGTCTGAATGAAGGATCCCTCCCAGAGCTCTGCTCTCTGTGGTGTGTCCTGTCTGAGTGAAGGATCCCTCCCAGAGCTCTGCTCTCTCTGTGGTGTGTCCTGTCTGAGTGACGGATCCCTCCCAGAGCTCTGCTCTCTGTGGTGTGTCCTGTCTGAATGAAGGATCCCTCCCAGAGCTCTGCTCTCTGTGGTGTGTCCTGTCTGAATGAAGGATCCCTCCCAGAGCTCTGCCCTTCCTGTGGTGTGTCCTGTCTGAATGAAGGGATCCCTCTGAGCTCTGCTCTCTGTGGTGTGTCCTGTCTGAATGAATAAACTCGGGAGTCCCCATGGTTTGCCTCCCAGGACTGGAGGCTGGCCCACACTGTGGTTGGACAGTCATCCTCATACCTCTTAGATCATAGCTGTCTTCATGCTATTAGTGCTGGTTTTGGGCCAGGCCAGTGTGTGTTTTTAATTAGTCTGCCACAAGCTGTTGTAGTGATGTAATGCTGCTGAGGTTTTTGTGTGTTTTCTCTCTCTCTCTCTCTCTCTCTCTCTCTCTCTCTCTCTCTCTCTCTCTCTCTCTCTCTCTCTCTCTCTCTCTCTCTCTCTCTGTCTCTCTGTCTCTCTGTCTCTCTGTCTCTCTGTCTCTCTCTTTCTCAATTCAAAGGTGTAGATACTAGAGGTCGACCGATTATGATTTTCCAACGCCGATATCGATTATTGTAGGACCCAAAGAAGCCGATACTGATTAATAGACCAATTTAAATTTTACATTATTATTATTATTATAAATTTAAAAAATGTATTTGTAATAAAGATAATTACAACAATACTGAATGAACACTTATTTTAACTTAATATAATACATCAATAAAAATCTATTTAGCCTCAAATAAATAATGAACCGTGTTCAATTTGGTTTAAATAATGCAAGTGCCATAACGTTTCAGTTCCTTGCTCAGAACATGAGAACATATGAAAGCTGGTGGCACTCTTTTAACATGAGACTTCAATATTCCCAGGTAAGAGGTTTTAGGTTGTAGTTAATATAGTATTTACAGGACTAGTGTAACAGTATAGCTTCCGTCCCTCTCCTCGCCCCTACCTGGGCTCGAACCAGGAACACATCGACAACAGCCACCCCATTCGCGTAACATGCAGGCTCCGCGTGGAGTGCAATGAGAAGGCAGGTGGTTAAGGAAGAAGGAAGGAGCGTTGGACTAGTTAACTAAGGTTGCCAGATTAGATCCCCAGAGCTGACAAGGTGAACATCTGTCGTTCTGCCCCTGAACAAGGCAGTTAACCCACTGTTCCCTGAACAAGGCAGTTAACCCACTGTTCCCCTGAACAAGGCAGTTCACCCACTGTTCCCTGAACAAGGCAGTTCACCCACTGTTCCCTGAACAAGGCAGTTAACCCACTGTTCCCCTGAACAAGGCAGTTAACCCACTGTTCCCCTGAACAAGGCAGTTCACCCACTGTTCCCCTGAACAAGGCAGTTAACCCACTGTTCCCCTGAACAAGGCAGTTAACCCACTGTTCCCCTGAACAAGGCAGTTAACCCACTGTTCCCCTGAACAAGGCAGTTAACCCACTGTTCCCACTGTTCCCTGAACAGGCAGTTAACCCACTGTTCCCCTGAACAAGGCAGTTAACCCACTGTTCCCTGAACAAGGCAGTTAACCCACTGTTCCCCTGAACAAGGCAGTTAACCCACTGTTCCCTGAACAAGGCAGTTAACCCACTGTTCCCCTGAACAAGGCAGTTAACCCACTGTTCCCCTGAACAAGGCAGTTAACCCACTGTTCCCTGAACAAGGCAGTTAACCCACTGTTCCTCTGAACAAGGCAGTTAACCCACTGTTCCCCTGAACAAGGCAGTTAACCCACTGTTCCCCTGAACAAGGCAGTTAACCCACTGTTCCCCTGAACAAGGCAGTTAACCCACTGTTCCCCTGAACAAGGCAGTTAACCCACTGTTCCCCTGAACAAGGCAGTTAACCCACTGTTCCCCTGAACCAGGCAGTTAACCCACTGTTCCCCTGAACCAGGCAGTTAACCCACTGTTCCCCTGAACAAGGCAGTTAACCCACTGTTCCTAGGCCGTCATTGAAAAGAAGAATGTTTTCTTAACTTACTTGCCTAGTTAAATAAAGGTATTAAACATATTTAAAAATCTGCAAAATCGTCACCCAGAAATACCGATTTACGATTTGTTATGAAAACTTGAAATCGGGCCTAATTAATCGGACATTCTGATTAATCGGTCGACCTCTAGTAGATACAGGACAGTAATCCATTGGGAGTGTGTTCACCTGAATATTCACGGACTTGTGCTCAGTAGACCGTAATGATACTGTAACCTCAATCCTCCCTGGTCTTGTAACTCACCTCGTGTGTGCGTGTGTTGTTTCCATCTCCCAGCCCTACAGGTGTTGTTGGACCAGTCCACCAAGGCTAACTCTCCTCTCTTCCTCCCCAGCCCTCCAGGTGTTGTTGGACCAGTCCACCAAGGCTAACTCTCCTCTCTTCCTCCCCTACAGGTGTTGTTGGATCAGTCCACCAAGGCTAACTCTCTCTCTTCCTCCCTCCAGGTGTAGTTAGACCAGTCCACCAAGGCTAACTCTCTCTCTTCCTCCCTCCAGGTGTTGTTGGACCAGTCCACCAAGGCTAACTCTCCTCTCTTCCTCCCCTACAGGTGTTGTTGGACCAGTCCACCAAGGCTAACTCTCCTCTCTTCCTCCTCCAGGTGTTGTTGGACCAGTCCACCAAGGCTAACTCTCCTCTCTTCCTCCCCTCCAGGTGTTGTTGGACCAGTCCACCAAGGCTAACTCTCCTCTCTTCCTCCCCTACAGGTGTTGTTGGACCAGTCCACCAAGGCTAACTCTCCTCTCTTCCTCCCTACAGGTGTTGTTGGACCAGTCCACCAGGGCTAACTCTCCTCTCTTCCTCCCCTACAGGTGTTGTTGGACCAGTCCACCAAGGCTAACTCTCCTCTCTTCCTCCCCTACAGGTGTTGTTGGACCAGTCCACCAGGGCTAACTCTCCTCTCTTCCTCCCCTACAGGTGTTGTTGGACCAGTCCACCAAGGCTAACTCTCCTCTCTTCCTCCCTCCAGGTGTTGTTGGACCAGTCCACCAAGGTTAACTCTCCTCTCTTCCTCCCCTACAGGTGTTGTTGGACCAGTCCACCAAGGCTAACTCTCCTCTCTTCCTCCCCTCCAGGTGTTGTTGGACCAGTCCACCAAGGCTAACTCTCCTCTCTTCCTCCCCCAGCCCTCCAGGTGTTGTTGGACCAGTCCACCAAGGCTAACTCTCCTCTCTTCCCCCAGCCCTACAGGTGTTGTTGGATCAGTCCACCAAGGCTAACTCTCCTCTCTTCCTCCCCCAGCCCTGCAGGTGTTGTTGGACCAGTCCACCAAGGCTAACTCTCCTCTCTTCCTCCCCCAGCCCTACAGGTGTTGTTGGACCAGTCCACCAAGGCTAACTCTCCTCTCTTCCTCCCCTACAGGTGTTGTTGGACCAGTCCACCAAGGCTAACTCTCCTCTCTTCCTCCCCCAGCCCTACAGGTGTTGTTGGACCAGTCCACCAAGGCTAACTCTCCTCTCTTCCTCCCCTCCAGGTGTTGTTGGATCAGTCCACCAAGGCTAACTCTCCTCTCTTCCTCCCCCAGCCCTGCAGGTGTTGTTGGACCAGTCCACCAAGGCTAACTCTCCTCTCTTCCTCCCCTACAGGTGTTGTTGGACCAGTCCACCAAGGCTAACTCTCTCTCTTCCTCCCCTACAGGTGTTGTTGGACCAGTCCACCAAGGCTAACTCTCCTCTCTTCCTCCCCTACAGGTGTTGTTGGACCAGTCCACCAAGGCTAACTCTCCTCTCTTCCTCCCCCAGCCCTACAGGTGTTGTTGGACCAGTCCACCAAGGCTAACTCCTCTCTTCCTCCCCCAGCCCTGCAGGTGTTGTTGGACCAGTCCACCAAGGCTAACTCTCCTCTCTTCCTCCCCCAGCCCTACAGGTGTTGTTGGACCAGTCCACCAAGGCTAACTCTCCTCTCTTCCTCCCCTACAGGTGTTGTTGGACCAGTCCACCAAGGCTAACTCTCCTCTCTTCCTCCCCCAGCCCTGCAGGTGTTGTTGGACCAGTCCACCAAGGCTAACTCTCCTCTCTTCCTCCCATACAGGTGTTGTTGGACCAGTCCACCAAGGCTAACTCTCCCTCTTCCTCCCCCAGCCCTGCAGGTGTTGTTGGATCAGTCCACCAAGGCTAACTCTCCTATTTCCCCCAGCCCTACAGGTGTTGTTGGACCAGTCCACCAAGGCTAACTCTCCTCTCTTCCTCCCTTACAGGTGTTGTTGGACCAGTCCACCAAGGCTAACTCTCCCCTCTTCCTCCCCTACAGGTGTTGTTGGACCAGTCCACCAAGGCTAACTCTCCTCTCTTCCCCCCTACAGGTGTTGTTGGACCAGTCCACCAAGGTTAACTCTCCTCTCTTCCTCCCCTACAGGTGTTGTTGGACCAGTCCACCAGGCTAACTCTCTCTCTTCCTCCCTACAGGTGTTGTTGGACCAGTCCACCAAGGCTAACTCTCCTCTATTCCTCCCCCAGCCCTACAGGTGTTGTTGGACCAGTCCACCAAGGCTAACTCTCCTCTCTTCCTCCCCTACAGGTGTTGTTGGACCAGTCCACCAAGGCTAACTCTCCTCTCTTCCTCCCCTCCAGGTGTTGTTGGATCAGTCCACCAAGGCTAACTCTCCTCTCTTCCTCCCCCAGCCCTACAGGTGTTGTTGGACCAGTCCACCAAGGCTAACTCTCTCTCTATTCCTCCCCCAGCCCTACAGGTGTTGTTGGACCAGTCCACCAAGGCTAACTCTCCTCTCTTCCTCCCCTACAGGTGTTGTTGGACCAGTCCACCAAGGCTAACTCTCCTCTCTTCCTCCTCCAGGTGTAGTTAGACCAGTCCACCAAGGCTAACTCTCCTCTCTTCCTCCTCCAGGTGTTGTTGGACCAGTCCACCAAGGCTAACTCTCCTCTCTTCCTCCCCAGCCCTGCAGGTGTTGTTGGACCAGTCCACCAAGGCTAACTCTCCTCTCTTCCTCCCCCAGCCCTACAGGTGTTGTTGGACCAGTCCACCAAGGCTAACTCTCCTCTCTTCCTCCCCTACAGGTGTTGTTGGATCAGTCCACCAAGGCTAACTCTCCCTCTTCCTCCCCTACAGGTGTTGTTGGACCAGTCCACCAAGGCTAACTCTCCTCTTCCTCCCCCAGCCCTGCAGGTGTTGTTGGACCAGTCCACCAAGGCTAACTCTCCTCTCTTCCTCCCCTACAGGTGTTGTTGGACCAGTCCACCAAGGCTAACTCTCCTCTCTTCCTCCCCTACAGGTGTTGTTGGACCAGTCCACCAGGGCTAACTCTCCTCTCTTCCTCCCCTACAGGTGTTGTTGGACCAGTCCACCAAGGCTAACTCTCCTCTCTTCCTCCCCTACAGGTGTTGTTGGACCAGTCCACCAAGGCTAACTCTCCTCTCTTCCTCCCCCAGCCCTACAGGTGTTGTTAGACCAGTCCACCAAGGCTAACTCTCCTCTCTTCCTCCCCCAGCCCTACAGGTGTTGTTGGACCAGTCCACCAAGGCTAACTCTCCTCTCTTCCTCCCCCAGCCCTACAGGTGTTGTTGGACCAGTCCACCAAGGCTAACTCTCCTCTCTTCCTCCCCCAGCCCTACAGGTGTTGTTGGACCAGTCCACCAAGGCTAACTCTCCTCTCTTCCTCCCCTACAGGTGTTGTTGGACCAGTCCACCAAGGCTAACTCTCCTCTCTTCCTCCCCCAGCCCTACAGGTGTTGTTAGACCAGTCCACCAAGGCTAACTCTCCTCTCTTCCTCCCCCAGCCCTACAGGTGTTGTTGGACCAGTCCACCAAGGCTAACTCTCCCCTAAAGGGGCACGAGAGGACTGTGCAGTACCTCCAGAGACTGGGTGAGCGTTTCTCCCCACACCACGTCAACACTGTTTTAAACTGTCCAGAACTGGCTTAGAGACAATAGGCTTTTACAGACAGACAGATTAGTGTTCGACTGACAGAGAACACCTGAACACAGTTATAACACTCTCTCTCTTTCTCTCCTCAGGGATGGAGAATCTAGGCATCATCTTTGAGTTCTCTCCCTGGGTGTTGAAGATCTGTCCTGAAGACGGACTGAAGGTGAGACCGCTCACTACAAATCTACCCCTTTCCCTAAACCCTTGCACTCGATGAAGTCACACTCGCTGAGACGTGTTTAGTACTGCAGAATCGAGATCAAACAAAGGAATCAACAAAAACATCATTTTCTAAACACCCTCCGACTGAAAATCATAAAACAAGAAAATTAGCGCAGTATTTATATTGTGCGTCTCTGTCCCAGATCTTCACTGAGGACCTGACGGAGGTAGAGACCCTGCCCAGAGACAAGGTCCTGAACTTCCTGAAGGAGGGCTTTAAGGAGCTGACTATCCCCTACCTGGAGCACATTGTACACGTCTGGGAGGAGACGGAGCCAGAGTTCCATAACGTCCTCATTCAGCTGTACCTGGAGAGGGTCCAGGGGCTCATGAAGCAGTACCTCAACTCCTGCCCGAGGGTAAGACCTGATACTACTACTAATACTACTACTATAACTACTACCATTACTATTACTACGACCATTACTACTACTACCATTACTATTACTACTACCACTACTACTATCACTATTACTACTATTACTACTACTATCACTATTACTACTATTACTACTACCATTACTACTACCATTACTATTACTACGACCATTACTACTACTACCATTACTATTACTACTACCACTACTACTATCACTATTACTACTATTACTACCATTACTATTACTACTATCACTACTACTACCGAGGGTAAGACCTGCTACTACTACTATTACTACTACTACCACTATTACTACTATTACTAACATTACTATTACTACTACTACTACTACTACCACTACTACTACCAAGGGTAAGACCTGCTACTACTACTACCACTATTACTACTATTACTACCATTACTATTACTACTATCACTACTACTACTACTACTACTACCGAGGGTAAGACCTGCTACTACTA
>NW_026288144.1:25000-47500 GCF_023373465.1 Oncorhynchus keta
TGGCAGTTATAACAGTGCCATTTTGTGTTTCTTCCAGGCGGTGTCTTTGTTGATGTTATTGGCAGTTATAACAGTGCCATTTTGTGTTTCTCTCCAGGCGGTGTCTTTGCTGATGTTATTGGCAGTTATAACAGTGCCATTTTGTGTTTCTCTCCAGGCGGTGTCTTTGCTGATGTTATTGGCAGTTATAACAGTGCCATTTTGTGTTTCTCTCCAGGCGGTGTCTTTGCTGATGTTATTGTCAGTTATAACAGTGCCATTTTGTGTTTCTCTCCAGGCGGTGTCTTTGCTGATGTTATTGTCAGTTATAACAGTGCCATTTTGTGTTTCTCTCCCTTCAGGTACTGTCACCGGCATTATGACAAAGACACAGACAGAAACAAAGATGTGAGTACTTACTTACTAGCTGTACATCTCACTCTATGGTAAACCTCTATTAACCCTGGTAATACAGTGTTATTCTGGTGGACCTGTCTCTTAACCCCATGTTGTTGTCATGTTGTTATACAGGTGTACCTGTCTCTGCTGCGCATGTATTTGTCCCCTCCTGATGTCCACTGCCTTGACCAATCAAAATGGAGCTGTCGGAGCCACAGGCCAATCTAAAGGCAGCTCTACATGTCCTGAGCTGCACCACAGCAAGCTGAATACCGCGAAGGTAGAATGCACCACAGCACTCTGAATACCACTAAGGTAGACTGAACCACAGCACTCTGAATACCACTAAGGTAGACTGAACCACAGCACTCTGAATACCAATAAGGTAGACTGAACCACAGCACTCTGAATACCACTAAGGTAGACTGAACTGCACCACAGCACTCTGAATACCACTAAGGTAGACTGCACCACAGCACTCTGAATACCACTAAGGTAGACTGAACCACAGCACAGCACTCTGAATACCACTAAGGTAGACTGCACCACAGCACTCTGAATACCACTAAGGTAGACTGCACCACATCACTCTGAATACCACTAAGGTAGACTGAACCACACCACAGCACTCTGAATACCACTAAGGTAGACTGCACCACAGCACTCTGAATACCACTAAGGTAGACTGAACCACACCACAGCACTCTGAATACCACTAAGGTAGACTGAACCACAGCACTCTTAATACCACTAAGGTAGACTGAACCACAGCACTCTGAATACCACTAAGGTAGACTGTACCACAGCACTCTGAATACATTTACATTTACATTTAAGTCATTTAGCAGACGCTCTTATCCAGAGCGACTTACAAATTGGTGCATTCACCTTATGACATCCAGTAGAACAGTCACTTTACAATAGTGCATCTAAATCTTAAAGGGGGGTGAGAAGGATTACTTATCCTATCCTAGGTATTCCTTAAAGAGGTGGGGTTTCAGGTGTCTCCGGAAGGTGGTGATTGACTCCGCTGTCCTGGCGTCGTGAGGGAGTTTGTTCCACCATTGGGGGCCAGAGCAGCGAACAGTTTTGGGCTGAGCGGGGGAACTGTACTTCCTCAGTGGTAGGGAGGCGAGCAGGCCAGAGGTGGATGAACGCAGTGCCCTTGTTTGGGTGTAGGGCCTGATCAGAGCCTGGAGGTACTGAGGTGCCGTTCCCTCACAGCTCCGTAGGCAAGCACCATGGTCTTGTAGCTGATGCGAGCTTCAACTGGAAGCCAGTGGAGAGAGCGGAGGAGCGGGGTGACGTGGAGAGAACTTGGGAAGGTTGAACACCAGACGGGCTGCGGCGTTCTGGATGAGATGTAGGGGTTTAATGGCACAGGCAGGGAGCCCAGCCAACAGCGAGTTGCAGTAATCCAGACAGGAGATGACAAGTGCCTGGATTAGGACCTGCGCCGCTTCCTGTGTGAGGCAGGGTCGTATTCCCTGCGGATGTTGTAGAGCATGAACCTACAGGAACGGGCCACCGCCTTGATGTTAGTTGAGAACGACAGGGTGGTGTGGTCCTTCTGTAGCACAGTTGGTAGAGCATGGCGCTTGTAACGCCAGGATAGTGGGTTCGATTCCCGGGACCACCCATACGTAGAATGTATGCACAATGACTGTAAGTCGCTTTGGATAAAAGCGTCTGCTAAATGGCATATATTATTATTATATATTATTGTCCAGGATCACGCCAAGGTTCTTAGCGCTCTGGGAGGAGGACACAATGGGAGTTGTCAACCGTGATGGCGAGATCATAGAACGGGCAGTCCTTCCCCGGGAGGAAGAGCAGCCCGTCTTGCCGAGGTTCAGCTTGAGGTGGTGATCCGTCATCCACACTGATATGTCTGCCAGACATGCAGAGATGCGATTCGCCACCTGGTCATCAGAAGGGGGAAAGGAGAAGATTAATTGTGTGTCGTCTGCATAGCAATGATAGGAGAGACCATGTGAGGTTATGACAGAGCCAAGTGACTTGGTGTATAGCGAGAATAGGAGAGGGCCTAGAACAGAGCCCTGGGGGACACCAGTGGTGAGAGCGCGTGGTGAGGAGACAGATTCTCGCCACGCCACCTGGTAGGAGCGACCTGTCAGGTAGGACGCAACCAAGCGTGGCCGCGCCGGGAGATGCCCAACTCGGAGAGGGTGGAGAGGAGGATCTGATGGTTCACAGTATCGAAGGCAGCCGATAGGTCTAGAAGGATGAGAGCAGAGAGAGAGAGTTAGCTTTAGCAGTGCGGAGCGCCTCCGTGATACAGAGAAGAGCAGTCTCAGTTGAATGACTAGTCTTGAAACCTGACTGATTTGGATCAAGAAGGTCATTCTGAGAGAGATAGCGGGAGAGCTGGCCAAGGACGGCACGCTCAAGAGTTTTGGAGAGAGAAAAGAAAGAAGGGATACTGGTCTGTAGTTGTTGACATCGGAGGGATCGAGTGTAGGTTTTTTCAGAAGGGGTGCAACTCTCGCTCTCTTGAAGACGGAAGGGACGTAGCCAGCGGTCAGGGATGAGTTGATGAGCGAGGTGAGGTAAGGGAGAAGGTCTCCGGAAATGGTCTGGAGAAGAGAGGAGGGATAGGGTCAAGCGGGCAGGTTGTTGGTTGGGCGGCCGGCCGTCACAAGACGCGAGATTTCATCTGGAGAGAGAGGGGAGAAAGAGGTCAGAGCACAGGGTAGGGCAGTGTGAGCAGAACCAGCTGTGCCGTTTGACTTAGCAACGAGGATCGGATGTCGCCGACCTTCTTTTCAAAATGGTTGACGAAGTCATCTGCAGAGAGGGAGGAGGGGGGATTCAGGAGGGAGGAGAAGGTGGCAAAGAGCTTCCTAGGGTTAGAGGCAGATGCTTGGAATTTAGAGTGGTAGAAAATGGCTTTAGCAGCAGAGACAGAGGAGGAAAATGTAGAGAGGAGGGAGTGAAAGGATGCCAGGTCCGCAGGGAGGCGAGTTTTCCTCCATTTCCGCTCGGCTGCCCGGAGCCCTGTTCTGTGAGCTCGCAATGAATCGTCGAGCCACGGAGCGGGAGGGGAGGACCGAGCCGGCCTGGAGGATAGGGGACATAGAGAGTCAAAGGATGCAGAAAGGGAGGAGAGGAGGGTTGAGGAGGCAGAATCAGGAGATAGGTTGAGAAGGTTTGAGCAGAGGGAAGAGATGATAGGATGGAAGAGGAGAGAGAAGCGGGGAGAGAGAGCGAAGGCTGGGACGGCGCGATACCATCCGAGTAGGGGCAGTGGGAGGTGTTGGATGAGAGCGAGAGGGAAAAGGATACAAGGTAGTGGTCGGAGACTTGGAGGAGTTGCAATGAGGTTAGTGGAAGAACAGCATCTAGTAAAGATGAGGTCGAGCGTATTGCCTGCCTTGTGAGTAGGGGGAAGGTGAGAGGGTGAGGTCAAAAGAGGAGAGGAGTGGAAAGAAGGAGGCAGAGAGGAATGAGTCAAAGGTAGACGTGGGGAGGTTAAAGTCGCCCAGCACTGTTAGAGGTGAGCCGTCCTCAGGAAAGGAGCTTATCAAGGTATCAAGCTCATTGATGAACTCTCCGAGGGAACCTGGAGGGCGATAAATGATAAGGATGTTAAGCTTGAAAGGGCTGGTAACTGTGACAGCATGGAATTCAAAGGAGGCGATAGACGGATGGGTAAGGGAGAAAGAGAGAATGACCATTTGGGAGAGATGAGGATCCCGGTGCCACCACCCCGCTGACCAGAAGCTCTCGGGTGTGCGAGAACACGTGGGCGGACGAAGAGAGAGCAGTAGGAGTAGCAGTGTTGTCTGTGGTGATCCATGTTTCCGTCAGTGCCAAGAAGTCGAGGGACTGAGGGAGGCATAGGCTGAGATGAACTCTGCCTTGTTGGCCGCAGATCGGCAGTTCCAGAGGCTACCGGAGACCTGGAACTCCACGTGGGTCGGGCGCGCTGGGACCACCAGATTAGGTGGCCGCGGCCACGCGGTGTGGAGCGTTTGTATGGTCTGTGCAGAGAGGAGAGAACAGGGATAGACAGACACATAGTTGACAGGCTACAGAAGAGGCTACGCTAATGCAAAGGAGATTGAATGACAAGTGGACTACACGCCTCGAATGTTCAGAAAGTTAAGCTTACGTAGCAAGAATCTTATTGACTAAAATGATTAAAATGATACAGTACTGCTGAAGTAGGCTAGCTGGCAGTGGCTGTGTTGTTGACACTACACTAATCAAGTCGTCCGTTGAGTGTAATAGTTTCTGCAGTGCTGCTATTCGGGGCTAGCTGGCTAGCCAGCAGTGTTGTTTACGTTACGCTGCGCTAAAAGAACGACAATAGCTGGCTAGCTAACCTAGAAAATCGCTCTAGACTACACAATTATCTTTGATACAAAGACGGCTATGTAGCTAACTAAATTAGACAGTACCACAGCACTCTGAATACCACTAAGGTAGACTGAACCACAGCACTCTGAATACCACTAAGGTAGACTGAACCACAGCACTCTGAATACCACTAAGGTAGACTGCACCACAGCACTCTGAATACCATTAAGGTAGACTGTACCACAGCACTCTGAATACCACTAAGGTAGACTGCACCACACCACAGCACTCTGAATACCACTAAGGTAGACTGCACCACAGCACTCTGAATACCATTAAGGTAGACTGTACCACAGCACTCTGAATACCACTAAGGTAGACTGCACCACACCACAGCACTCTGAATACCACTAAGGTAGACTGCACCACAGCACTCTGAATACCATTAAGGTAGACTGTACCACAGCACTCTGAATACCGCTAAGGTAGACTGAACCACAGCACTCTGAATACCACTAAGGTAGACTGCACCACACCACAGCACTCTGAATACCACTAAGGTAGACTGAACCACAGCACTCTGAATACCACTAAGGTAGACTGAACCACAGCACCAGTAAGTATTCGATTTATTATAACGTGGTTCTGCTCTCTCCTCTCCCGTACTGGGTTTTAATGTGGTTCTGCTCTCTCCTCTCCCTTACTGGGTTTTAATGTGGTTCTGCTCTCTCCTCTCCCGTACTGGGTTTTAATGTGGTTCTGCTCTCTCCTCTCCCTTACTGGGTTTTAATGTGGTTCTCCTCTCCCTTACTGGGTTTTAATGTGGTTCTCCTCTCCCTTACTGGGTTTTAATGTGGTTCTGCTCTCTCCTCTCCCTTACTGGGTTTTAATGTGGTTCTGCTCTCCCTTCCTGGGTTTTAATGTGGTTCTGCTCTCTCCTCTCCCTTCCTGGGTTTTAATGTGGTTCTGCTCTCTCCTCTCCCTTACTGGGTTTTATTGTGGTTCTGCTCTCTCCTCTCCCTTACTGGGTTTTATTGTGGTTCTGCTCTCTCCTCTCCCTTACTGGGTTTTAATGTGGTTCTGCTCTCTCCTCTCCCTTACTGGGTTTTAATGTGGTTCTGCTCTCCCTTACTGGGTTTTAATGTGGTTCTGCTCTCTCCTCTCCCTTCCTGGGTTTTAATGTGGTTCTGCTCTCTCCTCTCCCTTACTGGGTTTTATTGTGGTTCTGCTCTCTCCTCTCCCTTACTGGGTTTTAATGTGGTTCTGCCCTCTCCTCTCCCTTCCTGGGTTTTAATGTGGTTCTGCTCTCTCCTCTCCCTTACTGGGTTTTAATGTGGTTCTGCTCTCTCCTCTCCCTTCCTGGGTTTTAATGTGGTTCTGCTCTCTCCTCTCCCTTACTGGGTTTTAATGTGGTTCTCCTCTCCCGTACTGGGTTTTAATGTGGTTCTGCTCTCTCCTCTCCCTTACTGGGTTTTAATGTGGTTCTGCTCTCTCCTCTCCTGTACTGGGTTTTAATGTGGTTCTGCTCTCTCCTCTCCCGTACTGGGTTTTAATGTGCCTCTGCTTTCATTTCCCTGGCTCAGCTCCCAGAGCCTGTCTTGCCAAGAGAGAGGGAGAGGAAGGGCACGTAAAAATAAACAAATTCAGTATCTCCTACAGTAAACACATACAGTATCTCCTACAGTAAACACATACAGTATCTCCTACAGTAAACACAAACAGTTCCTCCTACAGTAAACACATACGGTATCTCCTACAGTGTCTCCTACAGTAAACACATACGGTATCTCCTACAGTATCTCCTACTGTAAACACATACGGTGTCTCCTACACTAAACACAAACAGTATCTCCTACAGTAAACACATACGGTATCTCCTACAGTAAACACATACGGTATCTCCTACAGTAAACACAAACAGTTCCTCCTACAGTAAACACATACGGTATCTCCTACAGTAAACACATACAGTTCCTCCTACAGTAAACACATACGGTATCTCCTACAGTAAACACATACGGTATCTCCTACAGTAAACACATACAGTATCTCCTACAGTAAACACATGCAGTATCTCCTACAGTAAACACATGCAGTATCTCCTACAGTAAACACATACGGTATCTTCTACAGTAAACACACACAGTATCTTCTACAGTAAACATACAGTATCTCCTACAGTAAACACATACAGTATCTCCTACAGTAAACACACACGGTATCTCCTAGAGTAAACACATACGGTATCTCCTACAGTAAACACATACGGTATCTCCTACAGTATCTCCTACTGTAAACACATACGGTGTCTCCTACACTAAAACACAAACAGTATCTCCTACAGTAAACACATACAGTTCCTCCTACAGTAAACACATACGGTATCTCCTACAGTAAACACAAACAGTATCTCCTACAGTAAACACATACGGTGTCTCCTACAGTAAACACATACGGTATCTCCTACAGTAAACACACACAGTATCTCCTACAGTAAACACATGCAGTATCTCCTACAGTAAACACATACGGTATCTCCTACAGTAAACACATACGGTATCTCCTACAGTAAACACACACAGTATCTCCTACAGTAAACACATACAGTATCTCCTACCGTACAGTAAACACATACAGTATCTCCTACAGTAAACACACAGTATCTCCTAGAGTAGACACATACGGTATCTCCTACAGTACACACATACGGTATCTCCTACAGTATCTCCTATTGTAAACACATACGGTGTCTCCTACACTAAACACATACAGTTCCTCCTACAGTAAACACATACGGTATCTCCTACAGTATCTCCTACTGTAAACACATACGGTGTCTCCTACAGTATCTCCTAGAGTAAACACATACGGTATCTCCTACAGTATCTCCTACACTAAACACATACGGTGTCTCCTACAGTAAACACATACAGTATCTCCTACAGTAAACACACAGTATCTCCTACAGTAAACACATACGGTGTCTCCTACAGTAAACACAAACAGTATCTCCTACAGTAAACACATACGGTATCTCCTACAGTAAACACATACAGTATCTCCTACAGTAAACACATGCAGTATCTCCTACAGTAAACACATACGGTGTCTCCTACAGTAAACACATACAGTATCTCCTACAGTAAACACATGCAGTATCTCCTACAGTAAACACATACGGTATCTCCTACAGTAAACACAAACAGTATCTCCTACAGTAAACACATACGGTGTCTCCTACAGTAAACACATACAGTATCTCCTACAGTAAACACATGCAGTATCTCCTACAGTAAACACATGCAGTATCTCCTACAGTAAACACATACGGTATCTCCTACAGTAAAACACACAGTATCTCCTACAGTAAACACATACAGTATCTCCTACAGTAAACACATACGGTATCTCCTACAGTAAACACATACGGTATCGCCTACTGTAAACACATACGGTATCTTCTACCGTAAACACATACAGTATCTCCTACAGTAAACACATACGGTATCTCCTACAGTAAACACATACGGTGTCTCCTACAGTAAACACATACGGTATCTCCTACTGTAAACACATACAATTCCTCCTACAGTAAACACATACGGTATCTCCTACAGTATCTCCTACAGTAAACACATACGGTGTCTCCTACAGTAAACACATACGGTATCTCCTACAGTAAACACATGCAGTATCTCCTACAGTAAACACATACGGTATCTCCTACAGTATCTCCTACAGTAAACACATACGGTATCTCCTACAGTAAACACATGCAGTATCTCCTACAGTAAACACATACGGTATCTCCTACAGTATCTCCTACAGTAAACACATACGGTGTCTCCTACAGTAAACACATACGGTATCTCCTACAGTATCTCCTACTGTAAACACATACGGTGTCTCCTACACTAAACACATACGGTGTCTCCTACAGTAAACACATACAGTATCTCCTACAGTAAACACACAGTATCTCCTACAGTAAACACATACGGTATCTCCTACAGTATCTCCTACAGTAAACACATACGGTGTCTCCTACAGTAAACACAAACAGTATCTCCTACAGTAAACACATACGGTGTCTCCTACAGTAAACACATACAGTATCTCCTACAGTAAACACATGCAGTATCTCCTACAGTAAACACATGCAGTATCTCCTACAGTAAACACATACGGTATCTCGTACAGTAAACACACACAGTATCTCCTACAGTAAACACATACAGTATCTCTACCGTAAACACATACAGTAAACACATGCAGTATCTCCTACAGTAAACACATGCAGTATCTCCTACAGTAAACACATGCGGTATCTCCTACAGTAAACACATACGGTGTCTCCTACAGTAAACACACACAGTATCTCCTACAGTAAACACATACAGTATCTCCTACAGTAAACACATACAGTATCTCCTACAGTAAACACATACGGTGTCTCCTACAGTAAACACATACGGTGTCTCCTACTGTAAACACATACGGTATCTCCTACAGTAAACACATACGGTATCTCCTACAGTAAACACATAAGTTATCTTTACAGTATCTCCTACCGTAAACACATACGGTATCTCCTACAGTAAACACATGTGGTGTCTCCTACTGTAAACACATACGGTATCTCCTACAGTAAACACATACGGTATCTCCTACAGTAAACACATAAGTTATCTTTTACAGTATCTCCTACCGTAAACACATACGGTATCTCCTACAGTGTCTCCTACAGTAAACACATACAGTATCTCCTACAGTAACACATTATCTCCTAGTAAACACATAAGTTATTTTTACAGTATCTCCTACCGTAAACACATACGGTATCTCCTACAGTTCTCCTACAGTAAACACATACAGTAGGAGATACTGTAGGAGATACCATATGTGTTTACTGTAGGAGATACTGTATGTGTTTACTGTAGGAGATACCGTATGTGTTTACTGTAGGAGATACAGTATGTGTTTACTGTAGGAGATACCGTAGGAGAAACCGTATCTTGATGTTATTGGTCACATGGTTAGCAGATGTTATTGGTTACAAACATATGGTTAGCAGATGTTAATGCGAGTGTAGCGAAATGCTTGTGCTTCTAGTTCCGATAGTGCAGTAATATCTAACAAGTAATCTAACAATTCCCTAACAACTACCGAATACACACACATCTAAAGGGGTGAATGAGAATATGTACATGTCAGTATATGGATGAGCGATGGCCGAGCGGCATAGGCAAGATGCAGTAGATGGTATAGAGTACAGTATGTACATGTGAGATGAGTAATGTAGGGTATGTAAATATGATTAAAGTGGCATTATTTAAAGTGACTAGTGATCCATTTATTAAAGTGGCCAATGTTTTGAGTCAGTGTGTAGGCAGCAGCCTCTCAATGTTAGTGATGGCTGTTTTAACAGTCTGATGGCCTTGAGATAGAAGCTGTTTTTCAGTCTCTCGGTCCCAGCTTTGATGCACCTGTACTGACCTCGCCTTCTGGATGCTAACAGGGTGAACAGGCAGTGGCTCGGGTGGTTGTTGTCCTTGATAATCTTTTGGCTTTCCTGTGACATCGGGTGGTGTAGGTGTCCTGGAGGGCAGGTAGTTTTCCCCCAGTGATGCGTTGTGCAGACCTCACTACCCTCTGGAGAGCCCTGCGGTTTCGGGCAGAGGTGCAGTTGCCGTACCAGGTGATACAGCCCAACAGGATGCTCTTGATTGTGCATCTGTAAAAGTTGGTCAGGGTTTTGGGTGACAAGCTCTCCTGAGGTTTGACGAGGCGCTGTTGTGCCTTCTTCACCACAATGTCTATGTGGGTGGATCATTTCAGTTTGTCTGTGATACGCAGAGGAACGTTAAACTTTCCAGGCTACTATGGTCTTCTATCCTGAGCTGTAGTCGATGAACAGCATTCTTACATAGGTATTCCTCTTGTCCAGGTGGGTTAGGGCAGTGTGATGGTGATTGCGACGTCTGTGGATCTATTGGGGCGGTATGCAAACTGGAGTGGGTCTAAGGTGTCAGGTAAAGTGGAGGTGACATGGTCCTTGACTAGTCTCTCAAAGCACTTCATGATGACAGAAGTGAGTGCTACGGGGCGGTAGTCATTTAGTTATCTTTGCCTTCTTGGGCACAGGAATAATGGTGGCCATCTTGAAACGTGGAGACAGCAGACTGGGATGGAATTGATTGAATATGTCTGTAAACACACCATCCAGCTGGTCTGCACATGCTCTGAGGACGCAGCTGGGGATGCCATCTGGGACAGCAGCATTGCGAGGGTTAACACGTTTAAACGTCTTACTCACGTCGGCCACGGAGAAGGAGAGGGGGCGTAGTTGTTGTTAGCGGGCCGTGGCGGTGGCACTGTGTTATCCTCAAAAGTGGGCAAATAAGTTGTTTAATTTGTCTGGGAGTGTGAGCGTGACGTCGATGTCCGCGACGGGGCTGGTTTTCTTTTTGTTATCCGTGATTGACTGTAGACCCTGCCACATACGTCTGGTGTCTGAGCCGTTGAATTGCAACTCCACTTTGTCCCTGTACCGGCATTTCGCTTGTTTGATTGCCTTGCGGAGGTAATAACTACACTGTTTATGTTCAGCCATATTTCCAGACCTCTTTAAATGTGGTGGTTTGCGCTTTCAGTTTTGAGCGAATTTCCCCATCCATCCACGGTTTCTGGTTAGGGTAGGTTTTAATGGTCACTGTAGGTATAACATCTACAATGCACTTCCTTATAAACTCACTCACCGAGTCAATCGATGTCGATGTTATTCTCTGAGCCTGATAGGAACATATTCCAGTCCGCATGATCAAAACAATCTTGAAGCGTGATTCTGATTGGTCAGACCAGCGTTGAATGGTTCTAGTCACTGTTAAATCCTGTTTGAGTTTCTGCCTATAAGACGGTAGGAACAAGATGGCGTCGTGGTCTGATTTTTCCGAAGGGAGGGCAGGGAGGGCTTTGTATGCATCGCGGAAGTTAGAGTAGCCGTGGTCGAGTGCCTTACCCCTGCGTGTACGACAATCAATATGCTGATAGAATTTAGGTAGCCTTGTTCTCAAATTTGCTTTGTTAAAATCCCAATAAATGCAGCCTCAGGATATATGGATATATGGTTTCCAGTTTACATAGAGTCCAGTGAAGTTCCTTGAGGGCCGTCTTGATGTCTGCTTGAGGGGGAATATACACGGCAGTGATGATAACTGACGAGAATTCTCTTGGGAGGTAATATGGCCGGCATTTGATTGTGAGAATTCTAGGTCGGGTGAGCAGAAGGACTTGAGTTCCTGAATGTTATGATTGGTACCATGAGTTGTTAATCATAAAGCATACACAACCTCCCTTCCTCTACCCAGAGAGGAGTTTATCTCTGTCGGCGCGATGCATGGAGAAGCCCGGTGTCTGAACCGATTCCGACAACATATCCTGAGAGAGTCATGTTTCTGTGAAACAGAGAATGTTACCATCTCTGACGTCTCTCTGGAAGGCAACCCTTGATCGAATTTCAACTACCTTGTCGAAAGACGGGACATTGGCGAGTAGTATACTAGGGAGCGGTGGGTGATGTGCACGTCTACGGACCAGAAGGACATTCCGTCTGCCCCTCCGTTGTTTTGGGTCGGCTTCTGGTATCCGATCCATTGTCCTGGGTGGTGGTCCAAACAGAGGATCTGATCCATTGTCCTGGGTGGTGGTCCATACAGAGGATCTGATCTATTGTCCTGGGTGGTGGTCCATACAGAGGATCTGATCCATTGTCCTGGGTGGTGGTCCAAACAGAGGATCTGATCCATTGTCCTGGGTGGTGGTCCAAACAGAGGATCTGATCCATTGTCCTGGGTGGAGGTCCTTACAGAGGATCTGATCTATTGTCCTGGGTGGTGGTCCATACAGAGGATCTGATCCATTGTCCTGGGTGGTGGTCCAAACAGAGGATCTGATCTATTGTCCTGGGTGGTGGTCCAAACAAAAGGATCTGATCTATTGTCCTGGGTGGTGGTCCAAACAGAGGATCTGATCCATTGTCCTGGGTGGTGGTCTGAACAGAGGATCTGATCTATTGTCCTGGGTGGTGGTCTGAACAGAGGATCTGATCCATTGTCCTGGGTGGTGGTCTGAACAGAGGATCTGATCCATTGTCCTGGGTGGTGGTCTGAACAGAGGATCTGATCCATTGTCCTGGGTGGTGGTCTGAACAGAGGATCTGATCCATTGTCCTGGGTGGTGGTCTGAACAGAGGATCTGATCCATTGTCCTGGGTGGTGGTCCGAACAGAGGATCTGATCCATTGTCCTGGGTGGTGGTCTGAACAGAGGATCTGATCTATTGTCCTGGGTGGTGGTCCATACAGAGGATCTGATCCATTGTCCTGGGTGGTGGTCCAAACAGAGGATCTGATCCATTGTCCTGGGTGGTGGTCCAAACAGAGGATCTGATCCATTGTCCTGGGTGGTGGTCTGAACAGAGGATCTGATCCATTGTCCTGGGTGGTGGTCCATACAGAGGATCTGATCCATTGTCCTGGGTGGTGGTCCATACAGAGGATCTGATCCATTGTCCTGGGTGGTGGTCCATACAGAGGATCTGATCCATTGTCCTGGGTGGTGGTCCATACAGAGGATCTGATCCATTGTCCTGGGTGGTGGTCCATACAGAGGATCTGATCTATTGTCCTGGGTGGTGGTCTGAACAGAGGATCTGATCCATTGTCCTGGGTGGTGGTCTGAACAGAGGATCTGATCCATTGTCCTGGGTGGTGGTCTGAACAGAGGATCTGATCCATTGTCCTGGGTGGTGGTCCAAACAGAGGATCTGATCTATTGTCCTGGGTGGTGGTCCATACAGAGGATCTGATCCATTGTCCTGGGTGGTGGTCCATACAGAGGATCTGATCCATTGTCCTGGGTGGTGGTCTGAACAGAGGATCTGATCTATTGTCCTGGGTGGTGGTCTGAACAGAGGATCTGATCCATTGTCCTGGGTGGTGGTCCATACAGAGGATCTGATCCATTGTCCTGGGTGGTGGTCCATACAGAGGATCTGATCCATTGTCCTGGGTGGTGGTCTGAACAGAGGATCTGATCCATTGTCCTGGGTGGTGGTCCATACAGAGGATCTGATCCATTGTCCTGGGTGGTGGTCTGAACAGAGGATCTGATCCATTGTCCTGGGTGGTGGTCTGAACAGAGGATCTGATCTATTGTCCTGGGTGGTGGTCTGAACAGAGGATCTGATCCATTGTCCTGGGTGGTGGTCCAAACAGAGGATCTGATCCATTGTCCTGGGTGGTGGTCTGAACAGAGGATCTGATCCATTGTCCTGGGTGGTGGTCCATACAGAGGATCTGATCCATTGTCCTGGGTGGTGGTCCATACAGAGGATCTGATCCATTGTCCTGGGTGGTGGTCCATACAGAGGATCTGATCCATTGTCCTGGGTGGTGGTCCATACAGAGGATCTGATCCATTGTCCTGGGTGGTGGTCTGAACAGAGGATCTGATCCATTGTCCTGGGTGGTGGTCTGAACAGAGGATCTGATCCATTGTCCTGGGTGGTGGTCCATACAGAGGATCTGATCCATTGTCCTGGGTGGTGGTCTGAACAGAGGATCTGATCCATTGTCCTGGGTGGTGGTCCATACAGAGGATCTGATCCATTGTCCTGGGTGGTGGTCCAAACAGAGGATCTGATCCATTGTCCTGGGTGGTGGTCCATACAGAGGATCTGATCCATTGTCCTGGGTGGTGGTCTGAACAGAGGATCTGATCTATTGTCCTGGGTGGTGGTCCATACAGAGGATCTGATCTATTGTCCTGGGTGGTGGTCTGAACAGAGGATCTGATCCATTGTCCTGGGTGGTGGTCTGAACAGAGGATCTGATCCATTGTCCTGGGTGGTGGTCCATACAGAGGATCTGATCCATTGTCCTGGGTGGTGGTCTGAACAGAGGATCTGATCCATTGTCCTGGGTGGTGGTCCATACAGAGGATCTGATCCATTGTCCTGGGTGGTGGTCCAAACAGAGGATCTGATCTATTGTCCTGGGTGGTGGTCCAAACAAAAGGATCTGATCTATTGTCCTGGGTGGTGGTCCATACAGAGGATCTGATCCATTGTCCTGGGTGGTGGTCTGAACAGAGGATCTGATCCATTGTCCTGGGTGGTGGTCTGAACAGAGGATCTGATCCATTGTCCTGGGTGGTGGTCTGAACAGAGGATCTGATCCATTGTCCTGGGTGGTGGTCTGAACAGAGGATCTGATCCATTGTCCTGGGTGGTGGTCTGAACAGAGGATCTGATCCATTGTCCTGGGTGGTGGTCTGAACAGAGGATCTGATCTATTGTCCTGGGTGGTGGTCCGAACAGAGGATCTGATCCATTGTCCTGGGTGGTGGTCTGAACAGAGGATCTGATCTATTGTCCTGGGTGGTGGTCCATACAGAGGATCTGATCCATTGTCCTGGGTGGTGTTCCAACAGAGGATCCGATCCATTGTCCTGGGTGGTGGTCCAAACAGAGGATCTGATCCATTGTCCTGGGTGGTGGTCTGAACAGAGGATCTGATCCATTATCCTGGGTGGTGGTCCATACAGAGGATCTGATCCATTGTCCTGGGTGGTGGTCCATACAGAGGATCTGATCCATTGTCCTGGGTGGTGGTCCATACAGAGGATCTGATCCATTGTCCTGGGTGGTGGTCCATACAGAGGATCTGATCCATTGTCCTGGGTGGTGGTCTGAACAGAGGATCTGATCTATTGTCCTGGGTGGTGGTCTGAACAGAGGATCTGATCCATTGTCCTGGGTGGTGGTCTGAACAGAGGATCTGATCCATTGTCCTGGGTGGTGGTCTGAACAGAGGATCTGATCCATTGTCCTGGGTGGTGGTCTGAACAGAGGATCTGATCATTGTCCTGGGTGGTGGTCCAAACAGAGGATCTGATCTATTGTCCTGGGTGGTGGTCCATACAGAGGATCTGATCCATTGTCCTGGGTGGTGGTCCATACAGAGGATCTGATCCATTGTCCTGGGTGGTGGTCTGAACAGAGGATCTGATCTATTGTCCTGGGTGGTGGTCTGAACAGAGGATCTGATCCATTGTCCTGGGTGGAGGTCCAAACAGAGGATCTGATCATTGTCCTGGGTGGTGGTCCATACAGAGGATCTGATCCATTGTCCTGGGTGGTGGTCTGAACAGAGGCTCTGATCCATTGTCCTGGGTGGTGGTCCATACAGAGGATCTGATCCATTGTCCTGGGTGGTGGTCTGAACAGAGGATCTGATCTATTGTCCTGGGTGGTGGTCTGAACAGAGGATCTGATCTATTGTCCTGGGTGGTGGTCTGAACAGAGGATCTGATCCATTGTCCTGGGTGGTGGTCCATACAGAGGATCTGATCCATTGTCCTGGGTGGTGGTCTGAACAGAGGATCTGATCCATTGTCCTGGGTGGTGGTCCATACAGAGGATCTGATCCATTGTCCTGGGTGGTGGTCCATACAGAGGATCTGATCCATTGTCCTGGGTGGTGGTCCATACAGAGGATCTGATCCATTGTCCTGGGTGGTGGTCCATACAGAGGATCTGATCCATTGTCCTGGGTGGTGGTCTGAACAGAGGATCTGATCCATTATCCTGGGTGGTGGTCTGAACAGAGGATCTGATCCATTGTCCTGGGTGGTGGTCCATACAGAGGATCTGATCCATTATCCTGGGTGGTGGTCTGAACAGAGGATCTGATCCATTGTCCTGGGTGGTGGTCCATACAGAGGATCTGATCCATTGTCCTGGGTGGTGGTCCAAACAGAGGATCTGATCCATTGTCCTGGGTGGTGATCCAAACAGAGGATCTGATCCATTGTCCTGGGTGGTGGTCTGAACAGAGGATCTGATCTATTGTCCTGGGTGGTGGTCCATACAGAGGATCTGATCTATTGTCCTGGGTGGTGGTCTGAACAGAGGATCTGATCTATTGTCCTGGGTGGTGGTCTGAACAGAGGATCTGATCTATTGTCCTGGGTGGTGGTCCATACAGAGGATCTGATCCATTGTCCTGGGTGGTGGTCTGAACAGAGGATCTGATCCATTGTCCTGGGTGGTGGTCCAAACAGAGGATCTGATCCATTGTCCTGGGTGGTGGTCCAAACAGAGGATCTGATCCATTGTCCTGGGTGGTGGTCCAAACAGAGGATCTGATCTATTGTCCTGGGTGGTGGTCTGAACAGAGGATCTGATCCATTGTCCTGGGTGGTGGTCCATACAGAGGATCTGATCCATTGTCCTGGGTGGTGGTCTGAACAGAGGATCTGATCTATTGTCCTGGGTGGTGGTCTGAACAGAGGATCTGATCTATTGTCCTGGGTGGTGGTCCATACAGAGGATCTGATCCATTGTCCTGGGTGGTGGTCTGAACAGAGGATCTGATCCATTGTCCTGGGTGGTGGTCCAAACAGAGGATCTGATCTATTGTCCTGGGTGGTGGTCTGAACAGAGGATCTGATCTATTGTCCTGGGTGGTGGTCCATACAGAGGATCTGATCCATTGTCCTGGGTGGTGGTCTGAACAGAGGATCTGATCCATTGTCCTGGGTGGTGGTCCATACAGAGGATCTGATCTATTGTCCTGGGTGGTGGTCCATACAGAGGATCTGATCTATTGTCCTGGGTGGTGGTCCAAACAGAGGATCTGATCTATTGTCCTGGGTGGTGGTCCATACAGAGGATCTGATCCATTGTCCTGGGTGGTGGTCTGAACAGAGGATCTGATCCATTGTCCTGGGTGGTGGTCCATATCCAGAGGATCTGATCCATTGTCCTGGGTGGTGGTCCATACAGAGGATCTGATCTATTGTCCTGGGTGGTGGTCTGAACAGAGGATCTGATCCATTGTCCTGGGTGGTGGTCCATACAGAGGATCTGATCCATTGTCCTGGGTGGTGGTCTGAACAGAGGATCTGATCCATTGTCCTGGGTGGTGGTCCAAACAGAGGATCTGATCCATTGTCCTGGGTGGTGGTCCATACAGAGGATCTGATCTATTGTCCTGGGTGGTGGTCTGAACAGAGGATCTGATCCATTGTCCTGGGTGGTGGTCTGAACAGAGGATCTGATCCATTGTCCTGGGTGGTGGTCCACAGAGGATCTGATCCATTGTCCTGGGTGGTGGTCTGAACAGAGGATCTGATCCATTGTCCTGGGTGGTGGTCCAAACAGAGGATCTGATCCATTGTCCTGGGTGGTGATCCATACAGAGGATCTGATCCATTGTCCTGGGTGGTGGTCCAAACAGAGGATCTGATCTATTGTCCTGGGTGGTGGTCTGAACAGAGGATCTGATCCATTGTCCTGGGTGGTGGTCCATACAGAGGATCTGATCCATTGTCCTGGGTGGTGGTCTGAACAGAGGATCTGATCTATTGTCCTGGGTGGTGGTCTGAACAGAGGATCTGATCTATTGTCCTGGGTGGTGGTCCATACAGAGGATCTGATCCATTGTCCTGGGTGGTGGTCTGAACAGAGGATCTGATCCATTGTCCTGGGTGGTGGTCCATACAGAGGATCTGATCCATTGTCCTGGGTGGTGGTCTGAACAGAGGATCTGATCTATTGTCCTGGGTGGTGGTCTGAACAGAGGATCTGATCTATTGTCCTGGGTGGTGGTCCATACAGAGGATCTGATCCATTGTCCTGGGTGGTGGTCCATACAGAGGATCTGATCTATTGTCCTGGGTGGTGGTCCATACAGAGGATCTGATCTATTGTCCTGGGTGGTGGTCCAAACAGAGGATCTGATCTATTGTCCTGGGTGGTGGTCCATACAGAGGATCTGATCCATTGTCCTGGGTGGTGGTCTGAACAGAGGATCTGATCCATTGTCCTGGGTGGTGGTCCATACAGAGGATCTGATCCATTGTCCTGGGTGGTGGTCCATACAGAGGATCTGATCTATTGTCCTGGGTGGTGGTCTGAACAGAGGATCTGATCCATTGTCCTGGGTGGTGGTCCATACAGAGGATCTGATCCATTGTCCTGGGTGGTGGTCTGAACAGAGGATCTGATCCATTGTCCTGGGTGGTGGTCCAAACAGAGGATCTGATCCATTGTCCTGGGTGGTGGTCCATACAGAGGATCTGATCTATTGTCCTGGGTGGTGGTCTGAACAGAGGATCTGATCCATTGTCCTGGGTGGTGGTCTGAACAGAGGATCTGATCCATTGTCCTGGGTGGTGGTCCATACAGAGGATCTGATCCATTGTCCTGGGTGGTGGTCTGAACAGAGGATCTGATCCATTGTCCTGGGTGGTGGTCCAAACAGAGGATCTGATCCATTGTCCTGGGTGGTGGTCCATACAGAGGATCTGATCCATTGTCCTGGGTGGTGGTCCAAACAGAGGATCTGATCTATTGTCCTGGGTGGTGGTCTGAACAGAGGATCTGATCCATTGTCCTGGGTGGTGGTCCATACAGAGGATCTGATCCATTGTCCTGGGTGGTGGTCTGAACAGAGGATCTGATCTATTGTCCTGGGTGGTGGTCTGAACAGAGGATCTGATCCATTGTCCTGGGTGGTGGTCCATACAGAGGATCTGATCCATTGTCCTGGGTGGTGGTCTGATCCACAGAGGATCTGATCCATTATCCTGGGTGGTGGTCCAAACAGAGGATCTGATCTATTGTCCTGGGTGGTGGTCTGAACAGAGGATCTGATCTCCATTGTCCTGGGTGGTGGTCCATACAGAGGATCTGATCCATTGTCCTGGGTGGTGGTCTGAACAGAGGATCTGATCCATTGTCCTGGGTGGTGGTCCAAACAGAGGATCTGATCTATTGTCCTGGGTGGTGGTCCAAACAGAGGATCTGATCTATTGTCCTGGGTGGTGGTCCAAACAGAGGATCTGATCCATTGTCCTGGGTGGTGGTCCATACAGAGGATCTGATCCATTGTCCTGGGTGGTGGTCCGAACAGAGGATCTGATCCATTGTCCTGGGTGGTGGTCCATACAGAGGATCTGATCCATTGTCCTGGGTGGTGGTCCATACAGAGGATCTGATCTATTGTCCTGGGTGGTGGTCTGAACAGAGGATCTGATCCATTGTCCTGGGTGGTGGTCCATACAGAGGATCTGATCTATTGTCCTGGGTGGTGGTCCAAACAGAGGATCTGATCCATTGTCCTGGGTGGTGGTCCATACAGAGGATCTGATCCATTGTCCTGGGTGGTGGTCCAAACAGAGGATCTGATCCATTGTCCTGGGTGGTGGTCCATACAGAGGATCTGATCCATTGTCCTGGGTGGTGGTCCATACAGAGGATCTGATCCATTGTCCTGGGTGGTGGTCCAAACAGAGGATCTGATCCATTGTCCTGGGTGGTGGTCCATACAGAGGATCTGATCCATTGTCCTGGGTGGTGGTCCAAACAGAGGATCTGATCCATTGTCCTGGGTGGTGGTCCATACAGAGGATCTGATCCATTGTCCTGGGTGGTGGTCCATACAGAGGATCTGATCCATTGTCCTGGGTGGTGGTCCATACAGAGGATCTGATCCATTGTCCTGGGTGGTGGTCTGAACAGAGGATCTGATCCATTGTCCTGGGTGGTGGTCCATACAGAGGATCTGATCCATTGTCCTGGGTGGTGGTCCATACAGAGGATCTGATCCATTGTCCTGGGTGGTGGTCCATACAGAGGATCTGATCCATTGTCCTGGGTGGTGGTCTGAACAGAGGATCTGATCTATTGTCCTGGGTGGTGGTCCATACAGAGGATCTGATCTATTGTCCTGGGTGGTGGTCCATACAGAGGATCTGATCTATTGTCCTGGGTGGTGGTCCATACAGAGGATCTGATCCATTGTCCTGGGTGGTGGTCCAAACAGAGGATCTGATCTATTGTCCTGGGTGGTGGTCCATACAGAGGATCTGATCCATTGTCCTGGGTGGTGGTCTGAACAGAGGATCTGATCTATTGTCCTGGGTGGTGGTCCATACAGAGGATCTGATCCATTGTCCTGGGTGGTGGTCCATACAGAGGATGGGTTTGGTGTCGAAATGCATCAGCAGAAAATGACCTCATACCTACTGTAAATTACGCTAGTGGATCTTTGATGTTATGGGGCGATTTAGCTTCCACTGGTCTTTGGGCCCCTTAAGGTCAATGGCATTATGCACCTGCCTCCTACCTGCCTCCTCTAACCACTAGGCTACCTGCCTCCTCTACACTCTAACCACTAGGCTACCTGCCTCCTCTACACTCTAACCACTAGGCTACCTGCCTCCTCTACACTCTAACCACTAGGCTACCCTGCCACTTCTACACTCTAACCACTAGACGACCTGCCTCCTCTACACTCTAACCACTAGGCTACCTGCCTCCTCTACACTCTAACCACTAGGCTACCTGCCTCCTCTACACTCTAACCACTAGGTTACCTGCCTCCTCTAACCACTAGGCTACCTGCTCTCTGTCTCTGCTCTCCACCAGGCCATCAACCTGCTGCCAGCCTCCTCTACACTCTAACCACTAGGCTACCTGCCTCCTCTACACCCTAACCACTAGACTACCTGCCTCCTCTACACCCTAACCACTAGGCTACCTGCCTCCCCTACACTCTAACCACTAGGCTACCTGCTCTCTGTCTCTGCTCTCCACCAGGCCATCAACCTGCTGCCAGCCTCCTCTACACTCTAACCACTAGGTTACCTGCCTCCTCTACACTCTAACCACTAGGCTACCTGCCTCCTCTACACTCTAACCACTAGGTTACCTGCCTCCTCTACACTCTAACCACTAGGCTACCTGCCTCCTCTACACTCTAACCACTAGGCTACCTGCCTCCTCTACACTCTAACCACTAGGCTACCTGCCTCCTCTACACTCTAACCACTAGGCTACCCTGCCGCCTCTACACTCTAACCACTAGGCTACCTGCCTCCTCTACACTCTAACCACTAGGCTACCTGCCTCCTCTACACTCTAACCACTAGGCTACCTGCCTCCTCTACACTCTAACCACTAGGCTACCTGCCTCCTCTACACTCTAACCACTAGGCTACCTGCCTCCTCTACACTCTAACCACTAGGCTAGCTGCTCTCTGTCTCTGCTCTCCACCAGGCCATCGACCTGCTGCCAGCCTCCTCTACACTCTAACCACTAGGTTACCTGCCTCCTCTACACTCTAACCACTAGGCTACCTGCCTCCTCTAACCACTAGGCTACCTGCCTCCTCTACACTCTAACCACTAGGCTACCTGCCTCCTCTACACTCTAACCACTAGGCTACCTGCCTCCTCTACACACTAACCACTAGGCTACCTGCCTCCTCTACACTCTAACCACTAGGCTACCTGCCTCCTCTACACTCTAACCACTAGGCTACCTGCCTCCTCTACACTCTAACCACTAGGCTACCTGCCTCCTCTACACTCTAACCACTAGGCTACCTGCCTCCTCTACACTCCAACCACTAGGCTACCTGCCTCCTCTACACTCTAACCACTAGGCTACCTGCCTCCTCTACACTCTAACCACTAGGCTACCTGCCTCCTCTACACTCTAACCACTAGACTACCCTGCCGCCTCTACACTCTAACCACTAGGCTACCTGCCTCCTCTACACTCTAACCACTAGGCTACCCTGCCACTTCTACACTCTAACCACTAGGCTACCTGCCTCCTCTACACTCTAACCACTAGACTACCCTGCCTCCTCTACACTCTAACCACTAGGCTACCTGCCTCCTCTACACTCTAACCACTAGGCTACCTGCCTCCTCTACACTCTAACC